>NW_019241848.1:0-20730 GCF_002742605.1 Olea europaea var. sylvestris | reverse complement strand
CAACCTTTCTTTTAATTTTGTGTTTTTAATTTTTTGGAATGTAAGGTTTGCTGATATTCATCTTACTATGCATTTTTTGGTGAATGGGATAGGTGGCAGATATAAAGAGGATGAATGGATTGGTAACGGACCTCCAAATGTTTGCTTTGAAGACTATTCACATACCATTGCCAGGGAGGCATCCCCCTTCTCCTAGCTTGTCCAATGCTCTTGACACTCCTCAACGGTATTTTTATCTTCAATAAGATTTTCTTATTTTGTTTTTCTATTTCTAAATGGCTTATAGAATGTTGTGAACAATTTTCATGCAAACTGATACAGTGTGCTGCCATTTCAATTTAGCAGGACCATAATATTTATTTTATGCTCTGTTTGTCATTAAAATGTTGCTGCCACATTAGCAAGTAAAACTCATAGCATCTCAGCGAGAATAGTATTTAGTATTTACTTTAAATATTAGTGCAGGATATACTTGTAGAAGCGGGTCAGCTGATAAAAAAATTTATTCATTTTCTTGGAATGCTATGAATCAATAGAAACTGAGCTTTGGTAATTGCAATATGAATGGTTTATTAAGGAGTGTCGTCTTTATGGTTTTAAACCTCCTTTTGAAATTCATATTTAGTTTGTTCTCCTTCATCTTCTCCATTTTAGCCTTTAACAGCTACTCATTTCAATGACTTTCTTCTTCTTCTTCTTCTTCTTCTTCCCTTTTGTTTGTTTTTGTGTGTGTGTGTGTGTGTGTGCGTGTGCACGCGTATTTTAAAGCTCTCTTTTCTGTCAATCCTTACACATAAGCCTGAGAAATTGATACTGACAGTGCCTATGAAGTGTTAAAGTTTTGAGTATAGCTTAGATTTCTCTGTTTGGGAGAGCTAATTGTTCAAAGAGAAGTGATATTTTTGAACTGGACTTAAATATGTCCTATGTAAAGTAAATTGGTCAATTCAGTTAATTTAACTGCCATTAGTTTGGCATGTGCTTTTTGCTATTTTTTTTTAGCTGACTGATTGTTTGTATTAATGGAAAGTACTAAACTTGAGCAATATATACTCCTTGCCGTCATATTATTTTGCACCAAATAGCCATTAGTTATTCTCATATAGCATTCCTCTTCTTCAAAATATGGTTTTCCTTTTGTTTTTGGGTCCCACAAAATATGAAGCTTTTATAGCAATGGTGAGGATATTGGTGTAGCAAACTGAAGTATTTCTCTCTCTCTCTCTCATTTTTTTTTTTTTTTTTTAAACCTTTTAAAATGAAGACGACATTTCAGTAATTGGGCTCGATATAAGTTCAAGGTCACTGCTTCGTGTTTTCAACGAGGAAACTGGCAAATATAATCATAGATCCAGAAACAAGAGAAGCAACATTGCATTAAAACCTCAAACTAAGGAGTGCAATTTTAGAACTATGTGAGTTAATAGTTCTGCATTACTTTGACACTGAATCCAATGTTTGCCTGTTACTTATCTATCTATTTATTTTCTGGGTTTGGGTTGAGATCAGGTTGGGGTGGGGGGGTTGACAGTCAATTATTAGGTTGGGGATCGTTTTACATTATGGTTGTCGTCTGCATCTCTTGCATTTTTTTTGTATTATATGAACTTTGGGAGCATGTGTAATACCAAAAGCTGATACGCAAGGACCCTTATATTATCTTATTGAACTGAGGGGAGAAGAGAAATATGCAGAAACTATGAAGATTGGTTCATCTTTAAGAATGTTGTTCTTACATCATTTTTGAAACTGCATTTAAAACAACCATGTTTTTGTGCATATTCCAATTTTGATGGGTTCCAATTTCCTAGATTGTTGTCTTTCATCATATACATTTCTACAAGAATAAACATAATGTTTTTAACTGAAACTCTGGTGTCAAAGTAAGATTTGCAACTCCTCACCTGCCAAAATAAATAAATGAAAGACGAAAAGGAAAAAATTTAAATGATGAGGTTTCTGAATTACGTATTAATTAATTTCCACTTGCAGATCAAGCAGCTCTGAGCAGACTCCATCTCCCCGCAGGCATTCTGACTTGTTTGATTCCCTTCAGTCACTGAAACTGAAATCTTCTTTGGGACAGAAAGTTTCTCCAGGCATGAGCAGTCTTCAAGGTTTTTATGGTCTTAAACCAGTAGGTCAGAAAGCTGCACCAGAAGGTTTTGAAATGGCCGTGTATCGAAATGGAGCTCATTATCTAGAGGATGGGCCTCTTGGAAAATCTTCACTTACGTCTAACCCACCGCTAAGTCATCACAGAAAATCAAAAAGCGTAGCTAGTGACTTGATGTCAAATAATGGTCATTGGATCAATCAGCTTTTTTCTCTAGAAACTGAAGATAGTAACTTGGGTAAGTGGATTGAGAAATTGACCCGAAGGCTTCCAAAATTAGAGGCCAACTTGACTTCGCGCACCCCAGAAAAGCTGCTAAAGGAGGAAAACAGCAATAGTGGTGGATTTTCAGCTATTACGGGCAAAAGCTTGGCTCTCAGAGCTAAATCTGCTAGTCGAACTGCCTCGGGAGTTGATGCTCAAGCAGGTGGGCATAACCCAATTCCTGTAAGTTTGGGGGATTCTTTTCTAGACAGTTTCGCTGCAGTAAGGAAGTCATCTAGTACATCGAGTTTGCAGGATTCAGATAACTGCACATCTTCATCCATAAGGCCCATGCCGAAGTGGAGTTTGAAGCCAGATTTTCAGGCCCTTTCTACTGCAGCCTTTTTTGATGGCCTTCCTAATCCAATGGGTCGAAGAAACAAGGCAGCACTTGATTAATGAAAATTCTTTAACCTATCAAGTTAAGCATTTTCTTTTTCAAATTATATTTAAGCATTCATCAGTCAACGTTAGATAGCATAGCAGAAATGGAAACAGGGAAATAGAAAGTAAATTACTATATGTGGATGACATTGCATCTGAATTTTGATCGAAGGATAATTAATATTCATAGAGGAGTTGAACCTTGATAGGAATGTATATTAGATACTTGCATATGTTTATTAGAGAAAGGAAGGAGATAGGGGGATGAATTTGTTTATAGCTGTAATTTACATATTTTTACTTTAAGGTGCTTTACGTTTGTATTTGAGTATCGATCACTGAGGTTCTCCTTTCATGTTGGAGACGAGGTATCAATATAGATGTAATGACATTTTTAATAAGGGTCCAGCGAACCCCATTCTTCTTTGTTAATTGATAATATTATCTTCCAACTGTATATTGAGGCCTAAAGCTATAACCATTTGATTATTCAATACGTGAAGAGTAAGGTTATTCAGCACCGTTGGTGTTCAACACTAGTTTATGTGATAATTGCATGACGTTAAATGGCGGATTCACTTAAATACAACATCACATGATTCATTTAATTAAATTAAACTTATCAAATATGATCACCTAAAATGGTGCTCTAGCACCATTGGTGTTAGATTGTCTGACAACATTAGGCAAGAGATACAATCCATGTTTTTCTACTATAGCGAAAGTTAGGGACGGCAAAATGTTCAGATCCTGGTATGTGATGTCTTGCTCCAATAGGTAATTGTGTTAGTACGAAAAAAATATGGTCTTCACACACTCTTATTTTATTTTATTGAAGAAACTTAAAAAAAAATGTAAATGGAGGAAACGAGGTGGGAAAAGGTGATATTTTAATGTCTGATGAAAATTATAAGATGGAGAAGGATAGAGAATGTCTGATGTGCAATCTAGGTGGCAATAAAGTTCGTGGACTTCATTGTCACACGATGTTGAGCATCACTATAAATCACTACTATTGTTTAGTACTAGTTTTGATGACAACGTGGTCCACTGTGCAATTTGATAATTGATTGTATTATTCAAAATTTAACTAATTTTAGGCCATGAACCTGTAGAGAGGCACTAAAAGTTGAGCACTAAATAAGATGGAATGGAATTTTGTTAGACGATATTTAGGAACTTGTTAGACAAATTTAAGGTACTAAAAGTTTAGTATACATATGGATGCGATTCGCCTCTTGCCCAAAGCCGTTGTGAATAGTATAACATCATCAGCAAATACGAGAGTTAATTTGATAAATGATCATTGAATTGCTATAAGTTATTATTTATTCATCGAATTCAAAAGATTACTCTTTGCTTACTGAGCTTTGATATAGATTATTAATTGCTCGTCGAAATTTAAAATATTACTCATTACTCATACAAACTTAAATAAAATTACCCATTAATTACCTATATCATTTTCATTAGTGTTACCTATAGCAAAGTTTAATGAGCAATAAGTACTTTTGTTTAGATTTGATTGAGCAACGAGTAAATTTTTAAATTTTGGTGACCACGTAATATAACATATAGCAAAGTTCCATGATCAATAAGTAATTTCTTAAAGATCAATGTGCAAGTACTAACTATACTACAGTTCAACAATGGCTGCTCAACTACTAACAGATTACTTTACGAGGGCTTCATTTAAAGGGTCTGGTCAAATCAGATATTAGTTTAAAGAGTCCACCAATTATTTTTAGTTAGAAGGCCTAAAGATATAAAAATACATTATTGCCCTAACTCTCATTTTAATTTCCATTTAACACTAATTAACTTCTGCATTCCTTTTTTTTTCTTTTTTTTCTTTTTTTCTTTTAACAAAAATTGGCTGTACAGGTATGTAACTCCTTTTCATTTTCTCTAATTAATGATCACATTCCTTGGAACACTCATTTGGTTGAAATGTTAAATCAAATCTTGCAACATTTTTGCTAGGCATTTGGTTAAGAAGAGGGTGTTGTAAATTTTCAATTTTTGGGCTACTTTCTTTCTCCATTTTTTGAATCATTTTTTCATGTTGTTGTATATACATCTGTGGTATTTATTTGTGAACAATGATTTTAAATTTATTTTGATATTGGATTAGAGTTTTGATATGAGTTGCATCCCAACCCTTTTCTCATTATCCGTTATTTGTATTAATTGGAGTGAAATGTAAGTTGACAAATGCATGTTTGGCTATTCTTTTCATTGTCCTACTATAAAACATACATTTGATTTTATTTTTCTTGTACATAACAAATTACATTTTTTTGCAATTCATAACAACTTACATATCGTTATCGGTATTGTACGATATTTGAAATTTGATGAAATTTTTATATTGAATTACAATTATTGACACCACGAATATGGTATGTATATCAGCTTGTTATCCAGTTGAATATGAACAGTCAGTTGAAAGTGCATGAAAATAGAAATATGCAGTGAATGGCAAAAGAAAAGCAATGCCTATTCTTATTGTAAAAATTATTTCTTATGTGGAATTATATGATCTAGTCAAAGAGATGTTGAACATCGATACAAAGCTATAGATAATGGAGATTTCAGCTCTTGTCCTCATAATGTCTAAAGCTTCAACTGCTTTGACCATGATTGATTGTGACAAAAATGTGAAGTAGTTTCTAACTACCGTAAAGAAACTTTTCTTTTGTGTAATTCTTTCGAATGAAGTTGTTGAAAATCAAGAAGACTCTGGTGATGAAGGATGTTTATTACTAATAGAGGGTGGAGAAAAAATTGTAAATGTGAACAATGAGAAGGAACATATTTGAACGAACGATGATGGTAACCATGACAAGGGTAATAAAATATTTTTAGATTGTAATGGTTTTGATGTAAGTGAAGATAGTCCTCGAAGAGAAAATGACGACAATAATTCTCTTGTACAAAATGACAATGACGTGGAGTTATACATGGATGAACTTTATAGTTGGAATGTAGCAAATGATAATGATGTCGAATGTAGTCGGATCGTATCTACAAATGCAAGCTCGCTCTGTTGTGGGACATTAGTAAGAATTTTGGAAAATAAAGACGTGCAAATTAACTAGTTGTTTACTTCAAAATATGAACTTAATATCAAAATTGCAATTACTGGCTGTGAAGTGTTACTTTGAATACAGAGTTAAGAAGTCGAATATGACCACTTATACAATTGTTTATATAGATGAAAATTGCAAGTGACGCTTGCGAGGAACCAAGATCATAAAAATTCATATTTTCAAAGTTCGAAATATAATGGTCATCATTCTTGCTTCATGAGACCATAGGCATGTTTCATATATGACATTGAAAACCACATCACCACTAAGTATCAAAATGCCAACCAAGTTTACAGATCAATGGACATCATTAATAACATTCATTGAGAGTTTGGTATAACCGTAAGCTATAATAAAAGGATATATAGCTAAATTTTTTGCTTGTGGATTGATCCGTGAAAACCTCGTAAGAATTATGTGAAATTGTCAGCATATTGTCATGTTTTGGAAATGCAAAATCCTGGTGTGCTGACATTCATTCACGCTACTGATGATCAACGCTTCAAGTATTTTTTATGGCATTGGGACCAAGTATACGTGGATTCGTCAACTTAATGTGAAGGTTAATTTTTGTAGATGATACATTCTTGAAATCGAGAATGAAATGTACTCTACTCATAGCAACTTGTCAAGATGCAAATTTTCAAACATTTTCACTCGCATGGGAAGTAGTTAATTCGAAAAAATAATGAATCCTAGACTTCGTTTTTTAAAAAGTTGAGATTAATAACAGGTGATACAGACGAACTTGTGATTATATCTGACCGTGGAGCATGTATTAAAAATGGAGTTAGAAATGCATTTCAGTTTGTTCATCATGATAATTGCATATATCACCTATAAAAGAACTTGAAGACAAATATTTCACGAAGTGATCTTGCAACTTTATATTAAGGTAGTTTTAGACGCTAATACTATAACAAAATTTGAGTCCAACACAGCAGCTCTGTACAGTAAAAGAAAGGCATCAAAGAGTACATATTAGAAGAAATTTTCATTATTGGGTTAGAGCATATTTTACTGGAATAAATTACAATATCATGACTACGAATAATGTGAAATCTCTAAATGGTTCGTTGAAGAGTGTTTGAGAATTTTTCATAGTTGGTTTGATTAAATATATCCGAAAGACACTGCAAAGATAGTTTTATGGAAGACATGCTGAAACATAAAAATGTGTAATCTACCTCTTATCACCTTTAGAGAAAAAGATGTGCATGAAATATAATGAATCAAATGGATTGGGGATAAATCAGATATCTCTGGACATTTATTAGGTCAGTGACATTTTAGAACACTACTTGTGGACTTGGATGAAAAAACATGTATGTGTAGGAATTTGATCTAGACAAGTTTCCATGCAAGCATGTAATTGCTATCGCAAGATTTAAAAGAGGTGACAATTATAATCTATGCAGCCACTTTTATACTAATATTTGTTGGAAGCAAGCGAATTTCCAAACATGTGATGGTTAGAAAAGTATTTTTACCATTGACACGAAGACAAGGTGGGCGACCATTTTAATTACAATTTTGACGAATTTGAACTCATTTCAGTTAAAATAGTAACTAAAATGACATAGATGTCGTTTCTTTTCATATAAAACAACAATAATGTCGTTGTAGTGTCAAACCTACAAAATGACATAATGCCATCCATACCATTTTATTACAAAGTTGACGAATCTAAACTCGTTTCAATAAAAATGGTAACTAAAACAACATAGATGTCGTTTCTTTTCATATATTAGTACTTTGAATTATTCATTTATTATAATTACGATTTTGACGAGTTTGAACTCATTTCAGTTAAAATAGTAACTAAAATGACATAGGTGTTGTTTTTTCTCATATAAAACGACAATGATATTTTGGTAGTGTCAAACCTACGAAATGACATAACGACATCCATACTGTTTCATTCAAAGTTGACGAATTTGAACTCGTTTCAATTAAAATGATAACTAAAACGACGTAGATATCGTTTCTTTTCATATATTAGTACTTTGAATTATTCATTTATTTATTAAAACAATTGTGCAGGCTACTTGTCTATTTGTTTTAATAATTCCTTCATAAAAAGAAAAGAAAGGAAAAATAAATCAAAACAATTATTCCCCCTCTTACCCACCATTGCACTACTTATCCTCCTTACACCACCATCCGAAAATTGAGCAATGGGCTACTGTATAATAACATAAGACTACCGAAAGCTTTAACCATACTTGTTCAACATATTAAGCCAATTGAGATTGTTAATAACTAGGGCACTCTCTCGTCTTGGTCTATACAAATCGATTGTCGGAGGAAGAGTTTGCCACCACCGACAAATTCAAACAATTATATTCTTATTCTAGAAGGATTATCCCCATCTCTAGTCCCAATCCCCGTTCAAGTTGTCACAACAGACGTCAAGAAAAGAGTATTAGTTGTGAATTACGACATTTTTTCTGCTAGGAGTCAATGAAGATGTAGATGGGAAAATTAGAGAGTTTTGTAGTTGCAACAATGTGTTCAATAAAGAGTGTTTAGATAGATAAAGTGTCAGTCGTGGAGGACGTCAGATTTTCCACCACCTCTAAACTCATTTGACTGGAAAGATGGAAGAACCTTAGAGAGAGAATTAGTATTTTGCTGGAAAATGAAACAAGTAGAGAGACAAAAGAAATGATGGTATTTATATATGTTCAAAAATAATAATTACAACCTTAGTTTTGAAATATTTTTGTAAGCTTGTTAGAAGTGAAATTGTATATTTAAATCATCATATTTATGTATTTTTTCCCAATTATAAAAATATAATATAAAATTTGAGAAACTATTGTGAGGTCAGCTGAGCCCACATGAGAGCATGTGAATCCACCCTTATTTACAATTAATCCACTTGTGCATCTGCCATCCCATTCTAGATTGGTTTTTGCCATTTAAATAGGGTCCAATGATTTGAATCTCATTTTAAAGGAGATTCAAATCAAGGGTTGCCACCTCAGCTCCTGTTAATAGGGCCTGGGCCCTTCCAGATTTGGCAACTTGGGTCAGATATTTTGTCATCCCTAATTTGCAGTTGTTCCGACTCGTGCATTTCTTGCGGAGTACAGGATGAAAAAAATGTGGGGGCCAAACTGAACATTTTGCCATATGTGTACTATAAATGGAGCTTAAATTTGCAGTTGTTCTATTTTTTTTATTTACTTTTAACATATAAACTCACTCAACGGAAAGTATCGACCACTCCACCACGCATTCTCGTCTCCTCTCTGTCCTGTGAATCGCAAAAATCTTTTAGGGTTTATACAAATCTTGCTATCAGATCCATTGTCTCTTTTACTTTCGGGTTGTACTTGTCTTCCTCCTTTCCTATTGGGTGAATCCATCAATAAATCAGCTTCTAAGGTGAAATACAGCTACTCCTGTCGTCGTTGCTGACGCCAAATCCATGAATGAAGGTTCGATTTATACGATCTATTTAATAATCAAATTTTCTTGTGTTTTTAAGGTGGTATTTCTCTCCGAATGTTGATTTGGTAAATGTATATGACGAATTGGTATTATTTTGTTTATAGATAAGAGAAAATTGGAGGAAGATGAAGAAGAACAAGTTGGGGCTAAGAAACAGAAAAATGATGATGTAGCAGCAGTAGAGGAACAAAAGATTGAGCTCAAAATTTCAGAAACCGAGGTTTCTATCTCTTCTTCTTTTTTATATTTGTGTATCCAAATTTCTCTTTTTCTTCTTTTTTTTTTTTTTTAAATATAGATTTCTCCCTTTTTGATTGGAGCCAAATTCCACTTTTCTACAAATCTGTTAATATTTTATTTGGAGTTCCCCCCCTCTGCTTGTATTTCCTTTATTATTTGTTTTCGACGATTTGGTGGAACAATAATTAATTTAGATTGGCACTTTCCCTGCTAATATTCTACCATGTAGAATAGTTATAGTAACTCTCTGTGGTCAGAGGGGGATTACTCTACCTTGAAGCTTAATTATGCTCATAGGATTACTTGAAGGGGGAAAAAAACCTTAAAAATGGGGATGAAGTGAGTCAATAATTTATCTTGGAAAGTTGTTTTTTTATTTCTTATTCTGTGATGTCAATTTCTATTTAGTAGTCTGCATATAGCGTGTGTTAGCCTATATTTTCTTATGTAGGTCCTGAAGAGAAATGTATTATTCCCACCCAAAAAGGAGCTTTTGGTGGCAGCTAAGAATTGCCTTGTGGATCTGATCGAAAAGGAAGATGAAATTAGTGGTTCAGCAGAGGATGCTGGTGCACCTGAGAAGGTTCCTGGAACTGCAACTAAGAATGACCTTGTACCTGCTACCAAGAAGAAAGACGATGCAAGCAATGGTACTGGTTCTGTTTCTGAAGATGAGGATGTTGCTGTAGCCAAGAATGTTCTTGCAGCTGGGTCTTCAGGTGAAGATCCCACTGCAACTAAAAAGGAAGGTGAGAGAAGTAAAGAAGAATCTGACCCTCCAAATATTCAAGGGATAAAGAAGGTACGACAAATTTTAGCACTGTGTAGTTCTTTATCCTTTTATAAATTTCCAGGTTCATTATGCTTGGACTTTGTTGGCAGTCTATCTCAATCTCAGAGAATAGCAATAGTTTAGAGGAGTCTCCTGAAGAGTATGAAGAAATATCTGCTGACAAAGAGACAGAAGACCCTTCCCAAAACCCAGTGAAAATGGTAAATGCAATATGTGAATTAACCTTTTCCACTATTTGAGCTATGCCTTTCTCTATCCTCCTCCCCTTTCACAAGCTTCTTTTTTTGTTGTGCTCCATGCATTCGTAGAACAAATGAACTATGTTAGCACCGCTTTTAGCCGACTTCTGAAGTGATTATACATGAATTAATTACCATATGCTATTATGCTTATATGTGTGTGAACGTTGATTTAGTTTGGGCCGTGAAAATTGTGCCTAAAATGCTATGAACAAATAATCAACTTTACTCTGGATCATACTTATGTAAGGTTTTCTTGCTGAAACAGAATACTGATGTAAAAATGATGGATGCCACGCCGACTATGCCAAATTCTGGGAAAGGGGGTTCCCTACACGTGGAGGCTGTGAGTGCCTATGTAGCACGGACACTTCAATTAGGGTAGCGTGTCCGTGTCGGACACGTGTCGATACCGACACTCTACCATAAACATTTTTCATTTTTTATTAAAAATATTATATATTTTTAACTCAAAGTTATTAATAAATAACAAATAGGTACTCATATTCTATGATGCTCAGACTCGGGTATGGGTATTGGGTACGGGTACGTATCTAAGTGTCAGATCTTTTATTTTCTAAAATGTAGGATACGGACATGGTTAAAAGAATCTAAATTTCGGACACGGGTACGTGAGTACTTTTTCAATCTTCAATTTTTTTTATTAACCCAAGATGTCATTTTGAATAGACCAAAATCAATAGTTCACAAAAAAGGAAATGAGTATTAAATAAGATGTTAAGACTAATAAAATACAATTTTGGGGTTTAGTTTTCAATTATAGGAAACGGGAAAGAAAAGGAAAAGAAAAAAGAAGAAGTAAAAAAGGGCGAAGTGTCCGGTTTAAATTTGGAGGATCCGACACATATCCCATATCCATATCCATGTCGCGTCGTGTTCGACACGGGTACTCCAACCATTTTGAAGAGTCCGAGCATCAAAGCTCATATTTAAAAGATTTCAATAAAAAAATTATTAGACAAGTATAAAACTAAATTTATACTATATAAATGAAGATTTTACAAAAATTTAATCAACGTGTCGGCACGTGTCATGTCGGTACTTTTTCTAAAAATTACGTGTCGACGTATCCAACACGTATCGTGTCGGACACACGTGTCCATGTCTATTATAGGATAGATTTTACTATATTTTTCTTTTATGATTACTTAGTGGTACATATTCAATCTTGTGTATAATTTCACAAAATTTTTTAACCTGTCATGTTGATCTCCCTTTCCTTTTTAAACCCATCTCTGTTTTTGATACATCATAAACTGAGTGCTTATATTTTTCCACACATCATTCGCTTATTTAATCGTGCTTGTGTAGAAAAACTTTAGTTCTTTTTATTTCCAGTTGACATAGGATTCCATTAGATTACCTTTTTTAGGGCATGCCTTTAGTTTTAACTTTAAATCTGCAGCCAAGGGACCCTGCCACACTGAGAGTTGAAACAACAGGCTCTAAAACTCTGTTTATTGGGAATCTGTGCTTCTCCATCGAGCGGACTGATGTGTATGTATATCGCATTCCTAAAGATCTTACACTAGAGTTAAGTTAAAATATTTGCTAAGAATTAAATAACATTACAGCGAGGAGTTTTTCAAAGATGCTGGGGAAATTGTAGATATTCGCTTCGCTATGAATGAAGACGATACATTTAGGGGATTTGGCCATATCGAGTTTGCTACTGTGGAAGCAGCAGAAAAGGTAGACTTTTACTTCATATTGTTGATTTTAATCCAATTTTAAGATATTCTTGTGCATTCATACAAGTATCCAAATTTATAACGTTACGGTTGATAGAGAAAATAGGAAGACTTCAGCTGTTGGTTTATAAGTCTTTAAGGGACTCTTCAATTTATATGTATTTAATTAGAAGTAACTACAGCTGCTTTAATCAGTTAGGGTGCACATTATTTATTTGCAGGCCCTCCTGGAATTAAATGGTAAACATTTGCTGGGTCGTCGGGTGAGACTTGACTACAATAGGGAAAAAGGATCCTACACACCACATAGTAGGTATGGCGCATGTCTATATTTTGTGTAATTTTACAGTTTATATAGATGTGTCTACATTTTATATGGTTTTTACGATTTTTGTAGATGATTTTAGATTCACAAACTTATGTTCTTTTATGCAGCACAGGGACAAGCTCAAGTCAGACGGGATGGAAAGCTCAAGAGCAAACAATATTTATTAGGGGATTTGATAAAAGAAACTGCGAAGACAAGGCATGTGTTGCTCTTGCATATCCCTCACATTTGAATCAATTTTCTCTCTCCATTATAGATTTGCTGAATTCATGATTGCAGATTAGGAGTGCACTGGGAGATCATTTTGTATCTTGTGGGGAAATTACAAAAATTTCCATTCCGAGAGATCAAGATGGTGGTGTTAAAGGGTTTGTCCACCCCCTTCTCCCTTCCTCCCTCTTCTTCTAGGGTATTTTATCCGAGTTAACTTTTATTGTTTCTCGTGTTGCTGTTATTAAAGAGCTTGCAAAATGCCATTTTATGTTATGTGATGCATTGATAGTGATATTTGATCCATGGGTAAAATACCAAGATCACTTGTGAAGGGCGAAGCAATACACTCCTAAGTTGGAGAATTGGTGTCCCACACATATAACATCAATTCACCTTGGATTAGGTGGGCTCATGTTCGACATTCCAAGTGGGACTGTCCTACGTTCTAATACATTTTTTTAAATTTTTGACTAGAGAGGGACATGGTCTTGATTCGTTCTCTGTGTCGATTCCCTCGTTTATATATTTTTTAAAGTTTGATGAGTTACTCAACCATGACACTCCAATGACATGTCTAGTTCCATTTTTTAATTTTGGGATATAAAATTGGGTTAAAATATGATTATTATAGTGTTTTGTAGAAAAGTCAAAATAAGATGAGTTTTATGAACTTTACATGGAATATCTTTATGTTTACTGTATGCAATTTCGTTACTTGGGCATTGCACTTTGATCGCATTAGTAATACTAAATGGAGCTAAAAAATATCTTAGTACAACAAATAACCCACCACTGAGGTTCAAAAAATTCACCAACAAAATTGGAAAAATCAAACTGAAAATGTGTTTGTTATATAGATAAATATGGAAAAGCATATATAAACATACTACTTCAAAATCTGATGCATCTCTAAAGTGGCACGGTCCTTTTTAGGGGGGAAAAAATTACTTGTCGTAGCTCATAGTATTGTGTCCATGTATGTGCTTCATAGATTTTGAAGAATCACAATTTGTGATTTTGACTTTTTTTTCATGCTAGGATGTGGCTGTGTTTGTATTTTGAATGGGATTAACTGTCATTCATGAGTGTAGTGCGTTCTCATGCCTGGGATTTTGGCCTTGTTCAACATTATTCTTATTAGACACTAATTTGGATAGATTTTTTGTAGCACGAACACTTCAATTGAAGTAGCGTGTCTTTGTCCGACACGTGTTGATACCGACACGCCTCAGACACTCTATTATAAGCATTTTTCTTTTTTATTAAAGATATTATTTTTAACTTAAAGTTATTATTAAATAACAAATAGGTACTCATTCCTAAAATATTTCAACAAAAAAAATAAAAATTAATATCAAGTATAAAATTAAATATATACTATATATAAATGAAAAAGTTTAAAGAATTTAATCAACATGCCGACGATGTGCCGTGTCGGTACTTTTTTGAAAAATTGCTTGTCAACGTATCCAACACATATCTTGTCGGAAATACGTGTCCATGTCGGTGCATTATAGATCATAACCCTATGCATTGAAGAATCACTGGAATTGAGATTTTCTATGAAAAAAAGAAAAAAGTTGGGTCATTATGTTGTTTGATGTCTTTGAACTGAATCAACTAGGGAACTGGGGATATGTTGGCTGTCCTCTAATTTTAGACCATTCTGTCATTCCAAATTTTCTTTTTTTCCACATGATTTGTGATGTATAATCTGTGTGCCATATTCCACACTTGATATGTGGGCTTTCGATATTTGTGATCAATTCACCATATTTTGAACAACAGCATAGCTTATATTGATTTCAAGGATGCCAATGCGTTTAACAATGCTCTGGAGCTCAATGGTTCTGAATTAGGAGAGGCTACCTTGACGGTGGAAGGGGCAAGGCCTAGAGGTGATGGTCGTGACAGTGCTTGGAGTGGCAGGAGTGGTGGTGGTAGATTTGGAGGTCGACATGTTGGTGGCCGTGGATATGGATATGGACACGGTGATCATTTTGGAGGCGGTGGCCATGGATATGGACATGGTGGTCATTTTGGAGGCCTTGGCCGTGATGGTTATTTTGGAGGCAGTGGCCGTGGATATGGTGGCCATTTTGGAGGCGATGGACGCCGTGGATATGGTGGCAATTTTGGAGGCGATGGACGTGGATATGGTGGCCATTTTGGAGGCGATGGACGTGGATATGGTGGCCATTTTGGAGGCGATGGACGTGGATATGGTGGCCATTTTGGAGGCGATGGACGTGGATATGGTGGCCATTTTGGAGGCGATGGACGTGGATATGGTGGCCATTTTGGAGGCGATGGACGTGGATATGGTGGTCGGTTTGGAGGTGATGGCCGTGGATATAGTGGTTGGTTTGGAGGTGGTGGTAGAGGATGGTGATCTCTCAGCAAGACAAGCCCTACAGTTGGAATTGGTATATACTTGCATCATTTCCATTTTTTGGGTATCAGAGCATTTTGTGTAAGCTTAAAAAGTTCGCCCATAAGTTTAACATAAATTTTTATTTATTGGTCTAAGTTGGAAATGATAGTAAGAAAATAGTAAGATATTGAAACATGTTTACAAACAAAAAGCTACTTAAAAGTGACTTTCACATTTTTCAGTGCCCGCATTTTATTCTCATATGAGTTGAGATTTTGATTAGTGTAGACTTGTATGTCCTTTGGTGATATATGCTCCTATTAAAAAATAGTGTCAAATATTTTTGATGTCTTTTGCACAATAAAGCAGTTGCGGGTGACAAAATTTAAAGAATTACTGGTGGACTGCTGAATTAACTTGTAATCATCTTCTGTTGCATATTGAA
The DNA here is from genome assembly GCF_002742605.1 of Olea europaea var. sylvestris. NCBI lineage: Eukaryota > Viridiplantae > Streptophyta > Magnoliopsida > Lamiales > Oleaceae > Olea > Olea europaea. The sequence goes on along the minus strand of NW_019241848.1, from coordinate 5,071 downwards.
ACAGAAATACATCTATTTTACTAATGAATAAATAAATGAATATTGGACTATGTCAATGACCGTTATTGTATAATTAGTATTGTGGAAGTTCAAGCTTTAGCGTGCTATGTTGATGAAATGGCTTGCTTGCTAACGATCTCATTGATTTCTCACTCTGCTTTTCTATTTTGAAGTTATCTGATGGATGTTTTATTGCAGGAAAGAGGATGGACGAGAACAAGTAAGCTTAGGAGGACTATAGAAGAGATGAGAGGGAGATGGGCTACGGAAAAAAGAAACCCCATGTGCTACCATGGGATTTGAGTTAAGTTTTAAAGCTCTTTCTTTCTTCTCTAGACACGATCTTTTTTGCGAGAGTTTGTAAGTATGGTAACTAAATACTTTGAATTTTATGTAATATGTTTCAGTGTTTTATGGGTTTTCTCGTGGACGCTATCAATTGTGGGTGGCTTATAGACTCGCTATAGACTATGGATCCGTTGAATCGTATGTCAAGATTTTGTTATAATCCTTTACTCTAGGAAGCACCAAGGCGAAGGTTGTGAAGAGAAAGTAATGAGCTTGGCATAAAGGCATTTTACCTAGGATATCGCCAGGTGAAAGGATGAAGTGAGGCCAATTTTCTCATTGTGAAGCTAGGTTTCTTTTCATTTGCAGTCACAATTTACAAATTTGTTTACCAACAGGTGATGTGGTGATATTTAATTGATTCAAAATCTCACCAACCAAGCAAAAATAGATAAATTTTCCCCCTTTTTTTACCACTCATCAATCTGTAAATGGTGATCTACAACGATCATTTTCCGGGATTCTTTGGGGGCTCAATTGCAGAAATGGTGGTAGAGAGTGCTGCCCTCCTGCCTCAGAGCATACCCACCGTAGGTACATTCTTATCTAGCAGAATTTTTTCGGCTTGCGTCTGATTAGCTAGTTGGTGAGGATGGTCGTTTTCTTCTCCGCAGCTCGCACTAAGTTTACTTTGTGTAATGAAAGGTAGTAGTACTCCAAGCTCGATGCTTCTCGCATTCCTACTTCAATTCATTCACCCGAAGGCCTTCGGCTTTACATGAGGGATTATATTTTTGACTTAAAATATGCGAGCCCAATTTTATTTTATTAGAAGTAAAATTGGTTGGGGACAACTAAAATTGCTTCTATTGAAAGTGACCATTTTACCATATAAATAAAATCCAGACGAAAAAAATGAAGAGATGAATCTTTATTGTTCATTAACCTGTACCAGCCGAAGCTATCCTTGCTCTGTTCCGAGTTTAGCCATTGTTTGAGACCCATTCTTTGAAAAAAAAAAAAAACTTTTCTAACCAGTATAGTTTCAAATATTAAGCGCCAAATAAGGTGTTACGCTACCGCGACAGCTTCAGTGCTTGTTTGGTAACCCCAAAATGGGCTCAAAGAAGGGTTAAATGTAGTGGAAACTACACAAATCCAAGGGTTTAAACATCACAATTCAAAAATCATGGCTTATGTTTCATTATGCAAAAATCAGGTTGGATTTAATAATTTAAATACTAATTTCTCTTAATTCAATTTTCTCAATCCTAATTTTACGTTATGTTTTCTCTCTCTATCGCCTTTATACTCTCCCTTCTCACTATCTTGAAACACCACTGTCGCAATCGTGGGCGACGGCGATAATGACGAAGGCGAGGCTTGGAAGAAACCTCCTCAGTTTTGATGGTGCAGCGACACTCCCTTCACAAACGGAGAAGAATCATTGCCCCCGCTTTTCAGATCAAATATGGCGACCAATTTTTGCATAACGTTGAGCGGCGATTTGTTGCGAAAATCGTGACCGGTTGCAATCTGTTGTCGAACATTGAACGCTAACAGTCATAGGTGAGGTGTTGGTGGTGGTGGACAATGTTGATGGTGGTGCCGTGGATATCGTGGATTTAGTGGCGAGTCTATGTGATCTACCTGTGATTGTATGTGTGGTGGTGTTGGTGGTAATGTGTGTGGTACCTCTGGCAGTGTTGATGCTATTGTGGTGGTGGCAATGGAGTGGTGGTTGTGCGGTGTTGGGGTAGTGGACATGCTGGTGGTGGTGCAAGTAGGAATCGTGGTGTTTTTTTGGTTGAGGGAGTGGTGGTGGTGATATTTTGGTTGTGTCGGGGAAATTGGTTGGTTATTGTTGTTAGTGGAACTAGCAGTGGTGGCAGTGTCGGCGGCGGAGGGTGAGGGTGGTGGTGGTATGTAATGTGACCAATTATTTGACCTGTGACTGATTGTTTGATTACCTATGACCAATTATTTCATTACGTGTGACTAATTATTTAACTGTGACCTTAAAATTTAATAATTATGACCAAAAAATTCAAAAATATGTGATTGATTAATAAATTGTGACATATAATTTTTTCATCTATGACCAATTAAATAAATCGTGACCAATAAAAATTTTCATTCGTGACCTCGAAATAATCTGTGACTTGTTAATTTGATAATATATGATCAATAAATAAGTTTGTGACCTATAATTATGAACATGTGACTGTTAATGGTATATATGTGGCCTTATTATTTTCAATTAATAAAATCTATTTATTTAATAAATGAAAATCTGATTTTTGCATTTTCAAAACTTTAGACATGAAAATTGCATTGTCCATACTTAATACATTAATTGTGAATTTTACCCTTAAATGTATTGGACCGCACCAAGCAAATATGGTAAAAGCAGTAGGTTTCTTTTCTCCACAAGACCTAAGGAAATGCATAAACTAATGAAAGTGAAATTTGAATGAACTATTGAGTTCTCTTTATTTCGGAACTCTATATTTTATACGCATTTTTAACTATACAATTATACAATAAATTATTATGAACATAAATTTTTTTTAATTTTTTTTTTTACTTTTTAATAATGCATTTTCCATAAAATCACTATTCGAAACATCATTTTCTCTTAGTTTCTCTTTATAACAACCATAAAAAAAGGGGTTAAATCAAAGAAATTTGTAAAAAGATGAAAAATCAAATAGTAAAGATATATTTAAATTATTTTTTATAATAATACCTAATTTGTGAATAAAAAGATATTATATAATGATTTACATACAAATTACGCCCCTATTTGGCCTTTATTCTCATTCTCATTCTTTTTCTCTCTCTTCTTTTTTTAATTACACAATTTTTCATAAAATAATATTACACGCAAATCAAAAACTCTTTATTCTTTTTTAACCACATATTTTAAAAAAAACACTATTATTACCATTAAAATTTGGCAAGAATGGGAGCCAAACGGGGGTGTAGTGTCAAAAAGAGGCTAAGTATTTTTTTATTTTTTTTTTGGTCGAAGAAATTTGAACTCGGTCATATTTCATCACATTGTATGTACGTAAACCATTATATAAATCATTATGTACATGTAGCACAATCATTACTGTATTTACTTTCTATAAAGAAAACTTAAAAGAGAAAATTTCATATTTAAGAGATTAATTATGACTCATTTCAAAACTAAGAGACGATGTTTAAAACTTCCAAAATCAGATTATTAATTTTATTTATGAAATAATTAATTACAAATATATTTTATTAAATAAATATATTAAGGTTTCAATTCTATACAATTGCTCACAGGGGTAGAACCAGGATCGAATTACAAGCTGGGCTAACATGTAAAAAAATATATATATAAATTTACACATTTAATTTTTTTTTTTGCCCTGAAAAACATTAAGTGGGCTGGAGAGGGGACTGGGCTGGGCTAGATCCTCCCTCGATTGCTCATAAATTATTTCTTGGTCACAAATTAAAAATTTTATAAGTTACAAATCAAAAAATTTATAAATCACAATTTATTTATTGGTCATAATAAAAATTTATAGGTCATACCATTTCTATTGATCACAAATTACAAATTTTATAAATCACTACCCAAAACGTTAAGTTATATTATTTATTGGTCACATTTATTTGCTAGATCCTCCCTCGATTGCTCATAAATTATTTCTTGGTCACAAATTAAAAATTTTATAAGTTACAAATCAAAAAATTTATAAATCACAATTTATTTATTGGTCATAATAAAAATTTATAGGTCATACCATTTCTATTGATCACAAATTACAAATTTTATAAATCACTACCCAAAACGTTAAGTTATATTATTTATTGGTCACATTTATTTATTTATCACAAATTATCCAATTTATAGGTCACAATTTCAAATAATTGATTACAAACACTCTTAATCCCACCACTTACCCCACCCAACCCCAATGTACCATTGCACCAATCCAAGTAGTTCCACCTCACCACCACTGCTAGAACCACCATCACCACTAGAGGTTGGCGCGAGTCGGACCAAAATTTTCGGGTATCTAGTAAATGGAACCGTCGGGTCCAAATATAGTTATGGAATCGTTCGGGTTCGGTTCTGTTAGGTTCGATTTCGTTCCGTACTAGAATTAAATTTTTTAATATTTATAACAACATTATATAAATATAACTAATGACACATTCAATGATTTTGGAATGTCAGAGATTAGTAGACTACCTTGTTCAAATGAACGTTACAGTCAAAGTTTCGATCGACAGAGGTTACAGCGTCGGTCGGCGATTGTATAGGTTTTGAAATGTCAGCGAGGCTACAAGCGTGAGTGCGAGAGTCGAGACAGCGTTATACACTTTAGTGTAGGTGTTTAGGGTTATTTAGTGGGTTGGATCTTGTTGGGCTAAGAAATGAAACAATAAAATGGATAATTGGGCCAAAAATAAAAAAATTAGAAATAAAACAAATTATTGAGCCAAAATTTTGGATTTAGAAATTGTTACTTTGTTTAGAAAAAATTAAAATTAAAATAATTTGATTTATTCAATATAAAAAAATTATAAAGATTCGGTTCTTGGTTTAGAACCGAGAACCGAACCGTACCCGTCGGTTTTAATTCAAATACCCATTCGAATATTTAATTTGATAAGAATTGTCAGGCTCGGTTCGATTCGATTCGATCGGCTCAGTTATGGAGATTTGCCCAACCCTAATCACCACCACTACCACAAACAAAATCATCGTCACACCGCCACCAACAAGTTCCAACAT
>NW_019241847.1:0-1678 GCF_002742605.1 Olea europaea var. sylvestris | reverse complement strand
TGAAAGTGGCAAAAGCTCTATTTGTGGAACCACTAAATCAATTTCGCTTCTCCGTGAGATGCGAGCGTAATGTTGGATACATTGTAGACTTGAATGGCAATACCTGCACGTGTAGAAAATTTCAGTTGGAAAGTTTTCCACGTGCACATGCTGTCGCAATGGCTATGCATAGAGGATTTCCACCACACAGCTTGTGCAGTCATTATTATATGACTGATTTTTGGAGAGCAGCGTATGCCGAAACTATATTTCCTCTACCAAATGAAGCCGAGTGGGAAGTTCCTGATTATATTGTAGCACTTAATAATTTGTTGACACCTGAAGTTCAACCGCGTACTCCTGATCGTAGACGGACGTCTAGAATACCATCTACAGAAGAGTTTCCACAACTGCGTAAGTGCGGGAGGTGCGGCGCTACAGGACATACACATCGATTTTGTACAAGTCAGATCCCACTAAACAATGACTCAACGGATGTGTGTATCTATATAAATCATATGTATTCTTTATTTGTCATGTGTTTGTGATTTTCTGAATTTAAATCAAATGTAATCTTTATCACATTGTTTAATTACTCTTTTTAATCTTTATCACATTTGTCATATGTATTTTCTATGTGTCATGTGTTTGTTTGTTTGTTTGTTTTTAAAACAAGTGAGACAATTATATATATTAACTAACAATATGGAGATATTACTATTTCTTTAATTAATTATCTTAATTGGTTAAGTAAAAAAAATATTATTCAATTTAATTTATTCTTTAAATATTTCGTTAATTATGTATATTATTTATTTCATATTTAATTACTCTATTTCGATTATTTATTTGAATAAAAATAATAATATTTATTCGATTTTTCGTTTTACTATTTCTTTAATTAATTATCTTAATTGGTTAAGTAAAAAAAATATTATTCAATTTAATTTATTCTTTAAATATTTCGTTAATTATGTATATTATTTATTTCATATTTAAGTACTCTATTTCGATTATTTATTTGAATAATATTTATTCGATTTTTCGTTTTACTATTTCTTTAATTAATTATCTTAATTGGTTAAGTAAAAAAAATATTATTCAATTTAATTTATTCTTTAAATATTTCGTTAATTATGTATATTATTTATTTCATATTTAAGTACTCTATTTCGATTATTTATTTGAATAATATTTATTCGATTTTTCGTTTTACTATTTCTTTAATTAATTATCTTAATTGGTTAGGTAAAAAAAATATTATTCAATTCAATTTACTCGTTAAATATTTCGTTAATTATGTGTATTATTTATTTCATATTTAATTACTCTATTTCGATTATTTATTTGAATAAAAATAATAATATTTATTCGATTTTTCGTTTTACTATTTCTTTAATTAATTATCTTAATTGGCTCCAAAATTTGCAATTAGGTCCCCAAAATTTTTAAAACCATTTTCAACCAAACATTACATGAATCAGTCATCTTTGTTTCAATTGAATCCAACTGAGTCCATTTAATTCTCAATTATCATTTTATGTTTCGAATCAACTATTAAAAAGTTGCAATTAAGTCCCCAAAATTTTTAAAGCTTTTTTCGAACCAAATATTATATGAATCGGTCATTTTTTTTCCAATTGCATCCGATTGAGTCCATTTAATTCCCGATTATCATTATATGATCCAAATCAACTAT
>NW_019241846.1:0-1678 GCF_002742605.1 Olea europaea var. sylvestris | reverse complement strand
CCGTGTGCAAAACTTACGCTCAATTCTTCGTACGCCGGCAATCCAAGCGTTCCAAATATGCAAGTGCTCACTCTTTCGAAAAAAGGCTGAAATCCCTCATACGTCACGACAAAGTTGTGAGTTCAATCCAAAACGGTCGCTACATTTCTAAAAAGTACTTATGGTCCCAAAACGGACACCGGGTACAAAAGTTGCACTCAATTCTTCGTACTTCGACAATCCGTGCGTTCCAAATATGTAAGTGCTCATTCTTTCAAAAATGGTCAAAATCCCTCATACGTCACGACAAGGTTGTGAGTTCAACCCAAAACGGTCGTTACATTTCCAAAAAGTACTTATGGTCCCGAAACGGACACCGTGTGGAAAAGTTACGCTCAATTCTTCGTCCGTCGACAATCCAAGTGTTCCAAATATGCAAGTGCTCATTCTTTCAAAAAATGGCCAAAATCCCTCATGCGTCACGAAAAGTTTTGAGCTAAATCCTAAACGGTCGCTACATTTTCGAAAAGGACTTACGGGCCCAAAACGGACACCGGGTGCAAAAGTTACGCTCAATTCTTTGTACGCCGACAATCCAAGCGTTCCAAATATGCAAGTGCTCACACTTTCGAAAAATGACCGAAATCCCTGATACGTCACGAGGAAGTGGTGAGTTCAATCCAAAACGGTCGCTACATTTCCGAAAAGGACTTACGGGCCTAAAATGGACACCGGGTGCAAAGGTTTCGTTCAATTCTTCGTACGTCGACAATCCAAGTGTTCCAAATATGCAAGTGCTCAATCTTTCGAAAAATAACCGAAATCCCTCATACGTCACGAAGAAGTTGTGAGTCAAATCCTAAACGGTCACTACATTTCCAAAAAGGACTTACGGGCCCAAAATGGACACCGGGTGCAAAAGTTACGCTCAATTCTTTGTACCCTGACAATCCAAGCGTTCCAAATATGCACGTTCTCACACTTTCGAAAAATGACCGAAATCCCTCATACGTCACGACGAAGTGGTGAGTTCAATCCAAAACGGTCGCTACATTTCGAAAAAGGACTTACGGGCCCAAAACGGACACCGGGTGCAAAAGTTGCGCTCAATTCTTCGTACGTCGACTATCCAAGCGTTCCAAATATGCAAGTGCTCAGTCTTTCGAAAAATGGCCGAAATCCCTCATACGTCACGACGAAGTGGTGAGATCAATCCAAAACGGTCGCTACATTTCGAAAAAGGACTTACGGGCCCAAAACGGACACCGGGTGCAAAAGTTGCGCTCAATTCTTCGTACGTCGACTATCCAAGCGTTCCAAATATGCAAGTGCTCAGTCTTTCGAAAAATGGCCGAAATCCCTCATACGTCACGACGAAGTGGTGAGATCAATCCAAAACGGTCGCTACATTTCGAAAAAGGACTTACGGGCCCAAAACGGACACCGGGTGCAAAAGTTGCGCTCAATTCTTCGTACGTCGACTATCCAAGCGTTCCAAATATGCAAGTGCTCACTCTTTCGAAAAATGGCCGAAATCCCTCATACGTCACGATGAAGTTGGGAGTTCAGTCCAAAACGGTCGCTACATTTCCAAAAAGTATTTATGGTCCCAAAAAGGACACCGGGTGCAAAAGTTATGCTCAATTCTTCGTACGTCGACAATCCAAGCGTTCCAAATATGCAAGTGCTCATTCTTTCG
>NW_019241845.1:0-1679 GCF_002742605.1 Olea europaea var. sylvestris | reverse complement strand
AATCAACCTGCCAAATTTCGTCCAATTCTGACATCGTCGCGATAAATGGTGAAATTGCCCTTGGTGCGATTTTGCGTTGTTAATTTTCTGTCCAACACATCTTCAACCTGACATAGTTGATGGGAAAATTAATTATTCGGAGGCCTAAACGAAGAAATTTGGCTAAAATCCCGTGATCCCGGGTTTGTGCCCCATGTCCAATTTCTCGGGTCGTTTCCAATCAACTTGCCAAATTTCAGCCCATTCCGACACCGTCGCGACAAATGACGAAATTGCGCCTGGAGCAATTGTTATTTGTTAATTTTCTGTCCAACACTTCTTCAACCTGACATAATTAATACGGAAATTAATTATTCGGAGGCCTAATAGAAGGAATTCGGAAAAAATCCCGTGATACCGGGTCTGTGCCCGAGCTCAATTTCTAGGGCCATTTCCAATCAACCTGCCAAATTTCGGCCCATTCCGACACCGTCGCGACAAATGATGAAATTGCCCTTGGTGTGGTTTTGTGATGTTAATTTTCTATCCAACACATCTTCAGCTTGACATAATTAATACGGAAATTAATTATTCGGAGGCCTAAACGAAGGAATTTGGTTAATATCCTGTGATCCCGGGTATGTGCCCCGAGTCCGATTTCCCGGGCCGTTTCCAATCAACCTGCCAAATTTTGGCCTATTCCGACACCGTCGCGATAAATGACGAATTTGCCCTTGGCACTGTTTTTCTTTGTTAATATTCTGTCTAATACTTCTTCAACCTAACAAAATTAATACGGAAATTAATTATTTGGAGGCCTAAACGAAGGAATTTAGCTAAAATCCCGAGATCTCGAGTATGTGCCCCGACACCAATTTTTGGGGCCGTTTCCTATCAACCTACCAAATTTCGGCCAATTTCGACACCGTCGCCACAAATGAAGAAATTGCCCCTGGTGCGGTTTTGCGTTGTTAATTTTCTGTCCAACACTTCTTCAACCTGACACAGTTAATACGGAAATTAATTATTTGGAGGCCTAAATTATGGAATTTGGCTAAAATCCTGTGATCCCGAGCCCGTCCTGACTCTAATTTCTGGCCGTTTCCTATCAACCTGTCAAATTTCGGCCCATTCTAACACCGTTGCGGCAAATGACGAAATTGCCCCTGGTGCGGCTTTCCGTTGTTAATTTTCTGTACAACACATCTTCGAACTGACATAATTAATATGGAAATTAATTATTCGGAGGCCTAAACGAAGGAATTTGGCTAAAATCCTGTGATCCCGGGTGTGTGCCTCGAGTCCAATTTCTTGGGCCGTTTCCAATCAACCTGCCAAATTTCGACCCATTCCGACACCATCACGACAAATGACAAAATTGCCCCTGGTGCGATTTTTCGTTGTTAATTTTCTATCCAACACATCTTCAACCCGACATAATTAATACAGAAAGTAATTATTCGGAGGCCTAAATGAAGGAATTTGGCTAAAATCGCATGTTCCCGGGTGTTTACCCCGAGTCCAATTTCTCGAGCCGTTTCGATTCAACCTGCCAAATTTAAGCCAATTTCGACACCGTCGCACAAATGACGAAATTGCCCCTGGTGCAATTTTACATTGTCAATTTTCGGTCCAACACATCTTCAACCTGACATAATTAATACGGAAATTAATTATTCGGAGGCCTAAACGAAGGAATT
>NW_019241844.1:0-1679 GCF_002742605.1 Olea europaea var. sylvestris | reverse complement strand
GCCTTTGTTGCTTAGTGAGGATGAGCATAATAATATCCCCTTAATAAAGGCCAAATCTTTCTTTACTTCAAGAAAATCCAGTTGGGGCTGAAGTTATTGAGCACCATTTCTTGTGCAAGATTGGTTTTCCTTAGGTGCAGCATACGTATGTCTATTTGTCACAAAATGAATGGTCGGATACTGAAACCGTCCGTGTGGGGGTCTTTTTATGGCAAAAGTATTGTTCGTAAATTTGTTGCAGAAAATGGGAAGATGCAATAAAATGAAAATCGCCGTTGTTATTTTATACAAGGAGGAGAATTCAGGCACTTAATTCCTGTGTTCACAGATAAACTAAAGGGAGGGGCAAAATTTGTTGATGATGAGGAGTAGTCTACTTGACTACTTCTCCTTTTTAATAAAACGACCTGTTTAATAAAACGACGCTAATAGACATACTTGAGAAAATATTATGACAAGAATCAGTTGACTTTATAAGGGTGCTAAACAAGACATGTAATAAAAATCAATGGAACCTGTTGCAGTGCCATACTTCAGAATCATTTTAAGTTAGGAAATAAAAATTACTTCTAAAAGCTAAAGCAGTTCCATAAGATCCTTCATTATATGCACCTGAAGTTTACATATTATGCCTTCAAATATCAATTTCCATCCAAGAGACCAAATGCAATCCAATTTTCTCATTTAACTGTGCTTGCATTTAATTTGCAGGTTCACAGGCTGTTGTTAGCTATATTCTGGAAAAAGAGTTGCCATCAATGTCATTTTCATTAGTGGCTGAAGAGGTATAGTCTGTGATTGGTTTTTATACTGGTTATTGAAAAAATATCCATGTTTGTGAACCTATTGATTATGTGGCCTATTTTGGCTTCTCTCTTCGTTCCTCTTTCTACAAGGTGGTTTATTTCTTTCTTTCTTTTTTTTTTTTTCCCTAGAAATAACATTTTAAAGCTTATTCTCCCATCAAACGTGGTCAAGTTATTTACCTTCTTCTGTTTGAATGGAGTATATGAAGATTGAGTATTTCTAGGATTCAGAAGACCTCCGCAAAGAAGAAGCCCAGGGTACACTAAAGCGCATAACAGAGCTTGTGAATGAAACCCTTGCTAGTGATGGAATGGCAGATATGATGCCTTTGTCTGAGGAAGATGTACTTGTTGCCATCGACAGTGGAAAATCTGAAGGCGGTCCTCATGGTCAGCACTGGGTTTTGGATCCTATTGATGGCACCAAAGGGTGAGTTCGTAGATTGAACTAAATTTCCTCTTGGCTTGATGTGATTGCCGAAGATTTAGTTTTATTGGGCTTTTTAGTAGTTAAAGTGCTAAATTGAATGAAGTGGCATATAATAATACTTAGCCGACTCCAAGTTTATTAAGAATTAGACTGGGTATAGAAGGTCATACAAGACTTGTAGGCCTGCTGCATCATTTGTTCCAAATCTAGAGAAGTATGTTCTACTTAGTTGTTTTGAACTACCAAGCCAACATACTAACACACTGAGTGGCACATTCTTGACTTAATTTAGGCATTTATGGACGTGATTGGAGTTGTTTCATAATTTTGAAATTTATGTCATATGGTCAAGATAAAAATAAAAAAGTAGTAAAAGAACCTAGAAGATTAGATAAGATTCGAACATGCTCTCTCTGACTCCCCCCCCCCCCCCCCCCCCCCCC
>NW_019241843.1:0-1679 GCF_002742605.1 Olea europaea var. sylvestris | reverse complement strand
TACTCTTCTAGGAATTTAGCAAAAGGACCTGGACATTGTCTCACTCCATCATGCCTTCCATAATATTCATCACCTCTGTCAGATCGAATGATTTTCACCTTTCTGTCTAATTGTCTCTCGACTTCAGCAATATATGTCTTTAAAACATTTATTGCTTGAGACTTTTCATGTAACAAATAGACATAACTATAACGTGAAAAATCATTAATGAAAGTGATAAAATACTTTTCTCCACCAAGTGACAGTGAGTCGAAAGGTCTACAAATATCAGTATGGATAATCTCCAAAAGTTCTTCACTTCTTGTAGCTCCTTTCTTTGTATGCTTAGTTTGCTTTCCTTTAATGCAATCAACTCATACATCAAAATCAGTAAAATCAAGATCCAAAAGAATTTCATCTTTTACTAATCTCTCCATCGTTTCTCTGGATATATGCCCCAGTCGTTTATGCCACAAAATGGAAGAATTTTCATAAGCTCGCCTACGCTTAATTCCAACATTGCGATGCAAGGTTAGAAGGATTTTTGCAAAAGTTTTATTAAGATTAAATTTATATAGCCCTTCATATAAAATGCCAGCACCAATAAATGTTCCATTTCTAAATAAATAGAAACTACTATTATTGAAATTAAACGAATATCCATTGAAATCAAGTCTTGACAAGGAAACTAAATTTCTGGAAAGAGAAGGTACATAAAGAGTATCAAATAGGTCCAAATAATAGCTTGATTCTAAAACAAACGAAAAGTCCCAACACCAACAACTAGTACTTCCATTCCATTTCCCAATATTACAAAATGCTCATTTTCCTTTATGTTCTGGATTGAAAGGTATCCCTGCATCGAATTTGAAATATGAATAGTAGAACCAGAGTCAATCCACCATGTATTAAAAAGAACTTGAGTCATATTTGATTTGAAACATACATGAGTTAGAAGTTCACCTTTCTTTTCGAACCAAGCTCTACGTTTCGAACAATTTTTCTTTAAATGCCCAGAGCCATGACAAAAATAGCATTTTGGTCCATTCTGTTCCTTCTTTTGGACCCCGTTGGCATTAGAGGTTCCAGCAATCTTTAATGAATCTTTCTTGAAGCTCTTCTTAGGTTTCTTTCCTTTATTTCCAACTCTATAACTCGTAACATTCACAAAATGCTGACCTTGTTGCTTAAGCCTTGACTCTTCTTGAACAAGCATACCCACCAATTCATTCACATTCCACTTTTCCTTAATAGTGTTATAGTGAATCTGAAATGGCCCATACTGAGCAGGCAAGGAATTTAGAATAAATTGAACCAAGGAACTTTCATCAACATTCATTCCTAGAGTTTTGAGTCTAGCAGCCAGATTAGTCATTTCAAGGACATGTTCGTGCTTTCCACGGCTACCATCAAATTTCATGGTGGTAAGTTCTGACATTAATCTCCCTCTAAGGGACTTATCTGCTGAACGGAAGCGATCTTCCACAGCCTTAAGATATTCCTTTGCATTATCATTTTGAGGAAGCGTATTTAATATTATTCCCCATGCACATTTGCATAAACATAATGCCTAACCTATTCGATCTTTCTCATGACTTATACAAAGCTTGCTCTTCCACACTGCTAGTTTCTATAAGAGCGGGAGGTTTGTCAATTCGAAAAGCTAAGTCAAGTCCAAAACATCAAGATGAAACTGGATC
>NW_019241842.1:0-1679 GCF_002742605.1 Olea europaea var. sylvestris | reverse complement strand
GGCTGGTGGTAGTGGTAAGGTGGAGGTCGCAGATGATTTGATCGTTTGTGACCAAGAAATTGACATATGTGACTAATCATTAAGTTATCTGTGATTTCGTATGACCTGAAAATTTAATAATTTGTGACCAAGTAATTTGGAGTTGAAATAATCTGTGACCCATAAATTTTTTACTTATGATTTTGAAATAAATTGTGACCTACAAATTTTTTTATTTGTAAAATCGAAAAAATTTGTGACAAATTAATTTGATGATATGTGACCGGTAAATAAATTTGTGACCTATAATTTTGAATATGTGATCATTAATCGTGTAACTGTGAATTTATTATCATTAGTTAATAAATATTTTTAATTAATTAGTTAAAACTTGATTTTTGCATTAATGAAACTTGTAATCTAGATTTTGAAGTATGCATAGTTAAAACTTGATTTATGAACTCTTCGCTTTTGGAAATGCACCTCTTCTCTGAATTGTGAAATCAATTACTGGCCTTTCAACTGGTTTTGCCTAGATCGTTAAATCTGGATTCTTTTGGTTGGACTATAAAAGATTCCCTTGACCCTTCGTAACACTGTACAATCTCATTTTAGGGTTTTCTCTTCGTTTCCTTCTCGAGTGTTCTTCCTGCTTATTTAGTTTTTTATTCCAATCTCTGTAAATCTCTCAGTGATGGTTGTGTTGTATTTTGTATACAATATGAGAGATTGTGACGAGATCAATTTCTTTTAAAGGGAGGCAAAATAAAACATAAGCGAAGTTTCTTCACACATTTTGTATCGATTTTTTGTGATTTTTAGTGGATTTTGAGCAAAATCTACTTGGTAGATGCTCAACGGGTGAGCAGGCTCCGGCCAAACATCCGGGCTCTAAGGGGCAAAAATTCTTGGTGTTTTTACTTTCTGCAATTTTTATTGTTTTTTTGACAAATTTACTGTGTGGATAATTGATTCTGAGACTAACATCTAACTTTTGACAGTTCTTTAATCGATAATTCTCTTGCTTGCTATTACTGTATCAGTGATTGGGAAACGGTTACTATTTTTCTCTTATGATGTAAAACCAGATTAGGCAGTGGGAATCAAACTTGAACAAGGTGGAGATGGATCCGGCTCATCTTTGAAATGAAATTCCATCCAGAGTAAGCAATGCCCCTGACATTATTACTAATATGAAGATACTAATGCATGGGTTTTGGACTCATAATATTGTTCATTGTCTTGTAAGATGTTTGAGTCTGCTTGTTATTTTGAAAGAGAATATGGTGGTTTGTCGTGGGAAAATTCTAAGAAGATGCGTCTTGTGATGAAAGCAGAAACATTCACCCGAATGAGAGAGTTTCTTCGCGACAAAAGGACTAGTCCATGTGCAGTATTTCGATGAGGAAAAAATGATTTTTACAGAATTTTGATTTTCTGGCTGAATATTTTGTTCTTCCTAGCAAATAGCATCATAATATCCATCATTACTAGAAATGGCGTAAACATTCATGTTCAATTAAATGGAATTTCATCTTTTATATTAGAACTGTTCATTTGGCTTGTAATTGTGTGCTACGTCGTTGAAGTGGTGTTAAAAGGATGGGTTGCCTCATTATTTCTTCTTAATTGGGCCCTACTAATTGAAAATAGGAAGAGGCCCAAATCTCTTAAAATATTTTCGCGTTTTCTGGTTTCAC
>NW_019241841.1:0-1679 GCF_002742605.1 Olea europaea var. sylvestris | reverse complement strand
CATATTTGGAACCCTTGGAGAGTCGGCGTACGAAGAATTGAGCGTTACTTTTGCACACGGTGTCCGTTTCGGGCCCATAAGTATTTTTTGGAAATGTAGTGACCATTTTGGGTTGAACTCACAACTTCGTCGTAACGTATGAGGGATTTCAGCCATTTTTCGAAAGAATGAGCACTTGCATATTTGGAACGCTTGGAGAGTCGGCGTACGAAGAACAGAGCGTAACTTTTGCACACGGTGTCCGTTGCGGGCCCATAAGTACTTTTTGGAAATGTAGCGATCGTTTTGGATTAAACTCACAACTTCGTCGTAACGTATGAGGGATTTCAGCCATTTTTCGAAAGAATGAGCACTTTTGTATTTGGAACGCTTGGAGAGTCGGCGTACGGAGAATTGAGCGTAACTTTTGCACACGGTGTCCGTTGCGGGCCCATAAGTACTTTTTGGAAATGTAGCGATCGTTTTGGATTAAACTCACAACTTCGTCGTAACGTATGAGGGATTTCAGCCATTTTTCGAAAGAATGAGCACTTTTGTATTTGGAACGCTTGGAGAGTCGGCGTACGGAGAATTGAGCGTAACTTTTGCACACGGTGTCCGTTGCGGGCCCATAAGTACTTTTTGGAAATGTAGCGATCGTTTTGGATTAAACTCACAACTTCGTCGTAACGTATGAGGGATTTCAGCCATTTTTCGAAAGAATGAGCACTTTTGTATTTGGAACGCTTGGAGAGTCGGCGTACGGAGAATTGAGCGTAACTTTTGCACACGGTGTCCGTTTCGGGCCCATAAGTACTTTTTGGAAATGTAGCGACCGTTTTGGAATGGGCTCACCACTTCGTCATGACGTATGATGGATTTTAGCCATTTTCGAAAGAATGAGCACTTGCATATTTGGAATGCTTGGAGAGTCGGCGTACGAGGAATTGAGCGTTACTTTTGCACACGGTGTCCGTTTCGGGCCGATGAGTACTTTTTGGAAATGTAGCGACCGTTTTGGATTGAACTCACAACTTCGTTGTGACGTATGAGGGATTTCAGCTATTTTTCGAAACAATGAGCACTTGCATATTTGGAACGCTTGGAGAGTCGGCGTACGAAGAATTGAGCGTAACTTTTGCACACGGTGTCCGTTTCTGGCCCATAAGTACTTTTTGGAAATGTAGCGATCGTTTTGGATTGAACTCACTACTTCGGCGTGACGTATGAGGGATTTTGGCCATTTTTTGAAAGATTGAGCACTTGCATATTTGGAACGCTTGGAGAGTCGGCGTACGAAGAATTGAGCGAAACTTTTGCACACGGTGTCCGTTTCGGGCCCATAAGTACTTTTTGGAAATGTAGCGATCGTTTTGGATTGAACTCACAACTTCGTCGTGACGTATGAGGGATTTTGGCCATTTTTCGAAAGAATGAGCACTTGCATGTTTGGAACGCTTGGATAGTCGGCGTACGGAGAATTGAGCGTAACTTTTGCCCACGGTGTCCGTTTCGGGCCCATAAGTACTTTTGGGAAATGTAGCGACCATTTTGGATTGAACTCACAACTTCGTCGTGACGTATGAGGGATTTCAGCCATTTTTCGAATGAATGAGTACCTGCATATTTGGAACGCTTGGAGAGTCGGCGTACGAAGAATTCAGCGTAACTTTTGCACACGGTGTCCGTTTCGGGCCCAT
>NW_019241840.1:0-1679 GCF_002742605.1 Olea europaea var. sylvestris | reverse complement strand
GATCGGAAACAAAAAATCGTGCCAGGGGCAATTTCGTCATTTTTAGGGACTGTGTCGGAATGGGCTAAAATTTGATAGGTTGAACGGAAACAAAAATCACGCCGGGGGCAATTTCGTCACTTTTCGCGATTGTGCCGGAATGGGCTAAAATTTGACAGGTTGATCGGGAACAAAAATTGTTCCGGGGGCAATTTCGTCATTTTTCGCAACTGTGTCGGAATTGGCTAAAATTTGACTAGTTGATCGAAAACAAAAATCGTGCTGGGGGCAATTTCATAATTTTTCGCGAAGGTATCGGAATGGTCTAAAATTTGACTGGATGATCGGAAACAAAAATCACGCCGGGGGCAATTTCGTCATTTTCTCGACTCTATCGGAGTGGGCTTAAATTTGGCAGGTTGATCGAAAATAAAAATCGCGCCGAGAGCAATTTAATCATTTTTCGCGACTGTGTCGAAATGGGAAAAAATTTGACTGGTTGATCGGAAACAAAAATCGCGCCGGGGGCAATTTCGTCATTTTTCGCGTTTGTGGCGGAATGGGCTCAAATTTCACCGGTTAATCTAGGACATAAATCGCGCCAGGGGTAATTTCGTCATTTTTCGCAACTGTGTCGGAATTGACTAAAATTTGATAGCTTGATCGGAAACAGAAATCGCGCCGGGGGCAATTTTTTAATTTTTCACGACGATGTCGGAATGGGCTAAAATTTGACTGTTTGATTGGAAACAAAAATCGCGCCAGGGATAATTTCATAATTTTTCGCGACGGTGTCGGAATGGGCTCAAATTTGACTGGATGATCGGAAACAAAAATCGCGCCGGGGGCAATTTCGTCATTTTTCTCGACTGTGCCGGAGTGGGCATAAATTTGGCAGGTTGATCGAAAATAAAAATCGCGCCCGCGGCAATTTAATCATTTTTCGTGACTGTGTCGGAATGGGCAAAAATTTGACTGGTTGATCGAAACAAAAATCGCGCCCAGGGCAGTTTCGTCATTTTTCGCGACCGTGTCGGAATGGGCTCAAATTTGACAGGTTGATCGGGAACAAAAATCGCGCCTGGGTTAATTTCGTCATTTTTCGTAACAGTGTTGGAATTGGATAAAATTTGATAGGTTGATCGGAAATAAAAATCGCACCGGGGGCAATTTCGTCATTTTTTGCGATTGTGTCGGAATGGGCTAAAATTTGACAGGTTGGTCGGTAACAAAAATCCCGCCGGGGGCAATTTGGTCATTTTTCGTGACTGTGTCGGAATGGGCTCAAATTTGACAGGTTGATCGGGAACAAAAACCGCGCCGTGGGTAATTTCGTCATTTTTAGCGACTGTGACGGAATTGGCTAAAATTTGACAGGTTGATCGGAAACAAGAATCGCGCCGGGGGCAATTCAATCATTTTTCGCGACTGTGTCAGAATGGGCTAAAATTTGACTGGATGATCAGAAACAAAAATCGCGCCGGGGGCAATTTCGTCATTTTTCTCTACTGTGTCGGAGTGGGCTTAAATTTGGCAGGTTGATCGGAAATAAAAATCGTGCCGGTGGCAATTTAATCGTTTTTCGCGACAGTGTCGGAATGGGCAAAAATTTGACTAGTTGATCGGAAACAAAAATCGCGCCGGGGACAATTTCGTCATTTTTCGCGACTGTGTCGGAATGGGCTCAAATTTGACAGGTT
>NW_019241839.1:0-1679 GCF_002742605.1 Olea europaea var. sylvestris | reverse complement strand
TTGCGAGGATGCTCAAGTTGCACGCGGCAATTTTTGAGTTATTCAAAATTGTAGAATCAATTTTAACAGTGCGGGAGCATTTTCTTTCTTTCTATACTAGTTTCCTTCATCCTCTCCTTTGTTGGGGGAAAAAAATAGAGAAATATAGTAAAGTAAGTGGGAAAAGCAAAGTTGGGGAGAAAGCATTGCTACCTTCCTCGACTAACTGGAATTTTCTCTTGATAGTGATGTAAGTTGTTGATGACAAAAAAGTGATTTGGTAATATTGTTCGATTATTAGATTCTTAATAAAATAACAAATCTTCATGCGTATGAAAGTACAAACTCAAATATATTTAGTAGAGAGTGCAATGAATATAAAGTCACATTTTTTCCCCACAAAAAAGTCACCTTTTCTCCAAAGCTTCAAAATATGCTAATGTGTCAAGAAGGCCGATTAGGTACACATGGAATAGGCGTCCTGGATTCCCATGATGTTCGACAGAAAATACAAGGATAGGAAGATCGAATGAGTCATTTAGGATCCACTTTTTGACCTTCTTGTCTTATTTGATAGCAATCTTCTTACTACCTACGATGAGTGAAGTCCATGATCACACCATAAGAAGGTTCCTGAGGCCATTTCCAATCCTCTACCAAAAATTAAGATAAATTTTGCACCATTTTAGCCAAATCTTGCACCAAAATAAAAATCATATGTTTAATCATTTTCCTCATTTTTTATTTTTAACAATTTATATATCTGAAAAATTACTTATTTAATTCACTACTACATAAATTTCTACATAAATAATTATGTTTAGTTAACGAAAATATTAAATTCGTTAATAAATTTTAAAAATGTAGTATAATTAATAAAAATACCATAACTAAGAAAATATTAAATCATAATAATAAAAATTAAATGATTATGAAATCATAATAATAAAAAAATGATTAAGGTTTATCACAAATAATAATAATAATAATAATAATAATAATAATAATAATAATAATAATAATAATAATAATAATGATAATGATAATGATAATGATAATGATAATGATAATGATAATGATAATATAATGATAATGATAATAATGATGATGATGATGATGATGATGATGATGATGATGATGATGATGATGATGATGATAATAATAATAATAATAATAATAATAATAATAATAATAATAATAATTCATGTATAATAGAAAATGACACAAATACCCTTAAAAACATTTCGTGCTTAATGAAAAAAAAATGGCAAAAAAAAAAAAAACTTCAATCAAATATGTGCAAAATTTGGTGTTGGGTTGGAGGGATATTGCACTAAATATTTGGTGCAAAATAAGAAAAAATGGTGTTTTGGTGCAAGGAGCTGCCCTTATGATCGTGATACTAACAACTAATGTAAACTCATTTTAAGCTTTCCAAATCCTTATGTTTTAGATATGGTACAAAAGGATTTTAAATTCTAAATAATGTGAAAAAAAAAGTTGAGAAATCACGTGGCCAAACACCACTTGCCATGCACTTATGTTTCTAAAAGAAAAAAAAAATACTTTATTTAAAGTTGGTTAATTTTCCATCGTTTCTGTGGTTTAAAAAAGATTAACGGAAGATGCACGAAGTATCGAATTGCTATGATTATGTTGTTCAAAACCAACAGTAAAAAAAAAAAAAAAAAAAGGGGGTC
>NW_019241838.1:0-1679 GCF_002742605.1 Olea europaea var. sylvestris | reverse complement strand
AAAAAAAATTGTTTTAAAATTTTTTCCTTCATATATTATAAATAATTTTTTGTTCGATTTAAAATTCTTTTCATTTTATGATATAAATAATTCTTTTTTAGTTTAAGCTTTATCAATGTTTATATGAACATCTATTTACCTTGCTCAGCGTATTTATATTGAAGTTTTTATTTATAAAATTTTACATGTACTGATAAAAAAAAAGTATTGATATCCTCAACTCTAAAATTCATCAAGTAACAATAATAACAAAGCTCGACTAATTATCATCATATTTTTTTTACGCTATTATATAGTCAATTACAGTATTTCACGTGCACTGCACGTGCATCTTACTTATCTATAAATTACATAACATGCGTATGACGGATAAAATCCTACATTGATCGATTCAACATCAATTATTTAATTAGATTGGACCTATTTAATCAAGCGACCTATTTTTGGGTGTAAGCTTAAGTCCGACCGACTAGCTCACTTGGCTCATTTGCCTCCTATATATATGTGAGTTCATTCACAATTGAGATATGTTACTCTAACCTAGCGAAACACCATCTCCCGTTTCTTGCATTTATATCTTATCTCGTCCAATTGTTGACTTGAGTGTCTGAGTGCAAACAGTCGTTGGACTTTTTTTTCGATCGTTATTGGGTGTTCGAGGGCGCAAATTACATCTATGTGGAGAAGAGGTGATCGGGATTCTGTTGACGCCTTTTTTGAGGTCAACAACTACTATTACACATTTCTCTCTTCACTTCTGTACTGCACCAGCCTTATTCTCCTTTTTGTACCGAATAAAGCCACTTAGCAAGGCTTAAAAATAGGGAGTGAAGAGACAAATTGATATTTCAGAAAATGATTGGTTGTTTTTGTTTTAATTTTTCAAAATATCCAATCATGCATCACTGGATTTGAGTTTGGATGTATCACATGATTGTTTTCTTCTATCCCACCCACGCCCTCCAGCCAGCTTTTTCTCTACCTGGCTTTTGAAAAATTAAATGCACCTATTTATGCTCTTAAGTCTTCAAGTCCAATAGCCTACGGTTCAATTTTCTTGTTTGTATTTGGTTGGCTTTATAGAAGCAATGGAAACGATAAACCGAAACGAAAGGCCGATGTAAAGCTCGACCGGATATGGAGCGACAAGTGTATGAAATCTGATATTGTGATACGGCAGGAGGGCCACACAATCACTGCCAAATGGGATTCCAACCTACACGGTGGAGACGATGAATGCATGCATCTTGGGGTGTGACATTTCAGGTACACATTCGACTGTTCCTATTTGACAATCATTATTTTTACACAATTTTCTTTTCTTTTTTTTTTTAACATGTTCCTTTTTAACTACACGATTTATACAATAAAATATTATGCACGTAAACCTAAAATTCTTCCTGACTTTTGTATCTTTAAACGGCTCGCCTTTGACGACTGCCTAGCTAACGATGACAAACCCCGATCAATTGGTTGCACCACCTCGTTTCAATGTGCAAACAACTTCAGTTACCATCTTATCCGTCAGTTGCTGATTACTGCTAATTCATGCTATTAATGATAGGAACTTACAAAGTGTAATGGCTAATCAAAAACGAGTTATTCCCCACGTACAAGGAATAACTCATAGGTTTCTCACAGTGGTAGCATCTTGTCAGTCTTTTATTTTATTTTATTTT
>NW_019241837.1:0-1679 GCF_002742605.1 Olea europaea var. sylvestris | reverse complement strand
TTTTACTAATTTAATCTAAGTAGAAACATTTTAACTGGCGTTTTGTATCTTTTCTTGATTTTCCTTTTCTTTTCTTTATTTTTCCCCCCTCTAATCAATTGATTTGAAAGTTTGGTTAATTAATGGTGAATGAATTTGTAGGAAAATTGGTCTTAGTGTCATAAAAAATCTTTCAACAAACTTATTTAATTAATAAAAGGTTACACTTTTCTTTCACAAAAAATCGATTTCGAAAAAGTGGCTCATACAAGCACATAAAATTGATATAAGCACATAAATAATTTCAACTTTGTTAATATAATAATGCTTGTTTAATTAATTTTATTTGTAAACTGAATATTGACATTTTGTTAATATATATTGTCTATTTAATTGAAAAATAAATTAGGACATTTTGCAGATTATGGAACGATTTTTCATCCAAAATAAAAGTTCGTACCTAGTTCTAGTGGTGTATCTAGTTCTAATCCGTACGATTTTATGAATATTATTTAATTAAATATTAATAAAAAATCACATTATCACGGATGTTGACTATCGATAGTAAACTTTCAACACTCGTGGTCTGCTCTAATAGAATTTGACCCCTGAATTCACCCCTATATATATATATATAACAGAAAATTCTGTAAAAAAGTTTCTAATACAAAAGTAGGATAGGTAAATTTTCTTCAAACGAGAAACCTTAGGTCATCACCAACTGATTAATTTAGTTGCGGTATTCCAACAAATATGTCAGTTAAACTAAAGTGATTTTATTTTAGTTACGGTTGCTAATTTCTGATCTATTTATAAACTTATTATCAACGGTTCAGACACCCGCGGTCATTAAAAAAAAAAGGAGATTGACAATATCATTTTATCGTTCATATCACCAATAGTTGTGGATAATAAGTCGGTGGCATGCTCAGTTTCTCTAGTTCCACTAGTGCGGCTTCCTCTTCCGCCTCTCTCCTTCGCTGGACCGCTTCCGTCCGACTTCCATGGGGGCGCACGATCTAAACTCCATGCTTTGTATCTCTAGAGGGAAATTCACAATCGCCTTGCTGTCGCACAACTCAAAAGCCACCTTGTCGTAGGCTTTTGCAGCCTCAATGGCAGTATCGAATGTCCCCAGCCAGATACGCGAGCTACGCTGATTGGGGTCCCAGATCTTTGCCGTATACTTGCCCCACGGATGCTGTCGGACTCCTCTATAATGCAGATTCTCCTCCAAGCTTGAGTGCTTCCGAGTTGACTTTGATACATCGATCTATTCAAGCTTCTCGACAGCTGGAAATTTGATCTTTAGTGAAGGCTTCCAATTATTAGAATTTAGAGCTTTTTGTGTTGTGAAATCTATTACTTGATTTCGCTTGAAAAAATAGGATCGGGAGCTTGAAAAATTGGAGAAATTGTAGAGTAATAAGAGATAGAAATTGGAGATTCATTGCTTGCAGATTGAGAACAAAATGAATCCGAGAGAGTCAGGGAGCTAGAAATCGACAAAGTTATTTTAGAGCTGCTTTGATTTTCAACGTCAGTAGCAAATGCAATTTCTCTAGTAGAAAACTCTTCGAGAAGATGCATTCTTATTTGCTCCAATGCTAAGGCTTTAGCTGGCGTCGCCATGTAGGTTGTACGAAAACTTCTCAAAGGTTTGTATCTTTATTTAGAAGTGAAACCCACTCGAAAAATTT
>NW_019241836.1:0-1679 GCF_002742605.1 Olea europaea var. sylvestris | reverse complement strand
TGTAAACATCTCAAAATCAACTAAAGATGTAAATTACCGGCTTCTCCATGACATGTTGCATCATCCTTTACCATCATCTACGCGCCAAGAAAAATTCATTCAACCTATAGGAAGGGAATTAACCCATGAGTTTGAAACTCAATAGATATCATCGGTGCAATCCGTTATCAAATTAGAAATTGCGAACTATAGATTCATACCATCGCTCGTAGATGGATTTTCGGCAAAAGCCAATTACTATAGCATTATCATAACACGTAGAACTGGAGAATGATCATTCAAACTGTTGTAGTGCCGAAGCATTATACCCGAAGGTACCATTTCATTTAAACATTTATCGAAAAATCAGATTTGAAAACGAATGAACACTTGCACCTCTACCTACCTTGAATTTTCTTGGATAAAAGAACAAAATGTATAGAAAGCGTTCCTTCTTCTCACACTTGTTATACCTTAAGCTTAACTTGATATGAAATATATTTTTTTGAGAGAAAATGAGATAAAATTCGGATTTGAAGAAGAGTGTAGTGAAAAAGTGACTTTCCACTTCTATAACCTTTCTTTTTAATGAAAAATTAAGTGGGGGAGTTGTATTATCATTAAATTTTTATTAAACTTAATCTTTAACTAAGAATTTGAAGAGTCTCTAAGCCATAAAAATAATTCATATGAAAGTTTTAAAAAAAAGATCTATATGGTGATTCGAACCTGGGTTGCCTATATGAAATACCATATAAATGACCATTGTAGCAACCCGGTTATTCATTAAATTTTTGTAATCAATTTTACTTAAATTTAATCTCTTAAATTGTTGGGCTTTTAATTAACTTATGACTTGAATTTTCATAATCTTACATGGGTTGAGCTTCCATAGGTCGTTTCTAAAATGGGTTAGGCTCGTGGTGCTAGATCATCACAACATAATAGCACAATTCCATTTTATTTTTTTTCTCGGCTACTACATCAAGCGCCTTACACTCGAGGCCCAGGACCGAGCCAGAGTTAAACATCAACAGAAGTTGGAAAACGAGCAACGTCGACAGCAACAGGCTAAGGAAGGACAGGCAGCTGAGGACTTCGAAATGCCACAAGCTCCTCCACCACCGGTTGACATTGATACCTAGTTATTGAGGTAGATGTTTGCCACTATGACAGGATACAGTCGAGACATGCAGTCTCTTCAGCAATCTTTTAGAGCAATGAGTACCACCATCCAGTAGGTGCAGAGTGATATGACCATCACAAGAAACTTCGCTTCCAATGCCAGCAGTGAGTCCCTTGCAGCGCAAAGACAGATGAGTACTTTTGATGGGCGATTGGGCATGTACGTTGGTAGGATGGATGGTATACAGTGGCGGGTAAATGAGACATGGGATCGTCTAGGGAGTTTGGAGACTAAAGTTCAGGCCATGCAGGTGGAGCAGACCTAGCAGTCTGACATATTGAGAGAGATTTTATCCTGCCTTCCTCCCCCTTCCAAAGATGATGCTGCAGGACCCAACCTTCCCTCATAGCCACCATATTGATCAGGGGAGTACTGTTTACCCCATTTTGATTTTTCTTCTTCATTTTGTCCTTAAAATTTTGTCTTTAATTTTTCGTTAATCTTACATTGAGGACAATGTATTAACTAAGTTTGAAGGGTGACATAATTTTAAATCTTTATCTGTGTTCATCAG
>NW_019241835.1:0-1679 GCF_002742605.1 Olea europaea var. sylvestris | reverse complement strand
AGTCTAAATAAAACATTAGGCCCTTGTTTGAGCCCCATTTTTTCAAGAATGAATTTTTTCAAAACTCATTTTCACCCACCCATTTTTCTATAAAATAATTATACACTTATTTCAAAAACTTTTCCTTTTGAACCACACATTCTCCCAAAAACCACCATTCCATAATGCATTTTATCACAAAGATGGGAATCAAACAAGGGATTAGAGATCTGTTAGAAAGACCGTTTCTTCGCTGTGTAACCACATTTTGGAGATTCAACGCACAGTTTCCTTTCCCAAACAATTATTCTTTTTTCCGGTTGTGGTATGCGTTGGAGTTCTACTTTGAGGTATGATTACAATAACTGATGCAAGGGCCTACTAAGTAAATGCTTTCAATATAAATGTGAAGGATAATTTATTTTTATGTTTTCCAACTGACATAATTGGAATATAATTTGATTTGGTGACAGTTGAGGCCCACCTAATTATTTGGTATGCTAGAGTGATTTGATTGGGTATCAGTATTAAATTTGACACAGTCTGGATCAGTAAGAGATTTTTACACCTATCATTTTATGGCTGGTTTCTTGATTATTAATAATTTCTGCTGATTATTATTCTAAGTCTCTATAAAATTTTGCAATGAATAGAACTGCATTACTTCTGTTGATTGACAAGCAGGATCCTTTTTTTGCTTATCTACAGTTATAAGGTATGTGGTAGAGGGACAAAATAAATTTGTCATTTTTTTCCATTTTTTGGAAGATAGGAAGATATAAAAAGAATTAGGGAGTATAACAATGATTTCTTCAATGAATTGTTTAAATTAATTGTTAACATTGATGAAATAGAATGTTATCCTTTAGGGGTGGGGTGTTAATTAATTGTTGTAAATTTTTAATTGTATGATAGGCTGATAGTAAATGTGTATGAGGTAAAACCACATAATGATCTTCGAGTGTCATTTTTTTCCCTTTTTGATTTAATGTGAACACTGAGTTATTAATTTAACCCCATGAGAAATCAAATGAAATTCAATTAATTCATATACCAGCCTGTAGAAATGAAAAATAAACATGGTGGTTTCTTGGTTACATTAAATGATGCAACTTCTATTTGTTGCAGGTTGTGGCAATCAGAGATATAATACCTCCACCTCAGAGGAAGTCATTTAATGATGTTTATATTGCGTATGAACTCATGGACACGGATCTCCATCAGATCATTCGTTCTAATCAAGCACTGTCAGAGGAGCATTGCCAGGTCCTACAGTTTATGTTATTTTGAGTAATATATGATATTAAGTTTCCGCTTTCTGAATAGATGTGTCTGGGCTTTTTTTTACTGGATTGATTATTTTTTGTTTTGAATGAACTAAGCATAAAATCTTAAGATTTTAGTTTTCCGTTCCTCACCCAGTGGAAACAATGAAATTTTTTGTTTCTTTGGGTTCTCATTAAAAGGACTGGGGGGACTTCACACCAACATCTAGCTGGATGCTGTAAATAGGTCAGAGGTAGGAACAGTAGATGGGGTGGAAAAATAATAGTGGCTGAAGGACTAAATGGCTTCTTGGTGATGTTTTAAAATAACTTGCTGATGCATTTGAGAGTTGTATATGCAGTGAAGTCCCATATGTAGATCTTTATCCTTGTCCCCCAAAAAATGGGTATATTTGCAATTTAGGAAACGACCAA
>NW_019241834.1:0-1679 GCF_002742605.1 Olea europaea var. sylvestris | reverse complement strand
TGGAACGCTTGGATAGTCGGCGTACGAAGAATTGAGCGTAACCTTTGCACACGGTGTCCGTTTCGGGCCCATAAGTACTTTTTTGGAAATGTAGCGACCATTTTGGATTGAACTCAAGACTTCTTCGTGACATATGAGGAATTTCGACGATTTTTCGAAAGAATGAGCGCTTGCATATTTGGAACGCTTGGATAGTCGGCGTACGAAGAATTGAGCGTAGCTTTTGCACACGGTGGCCATTTCGGAACCATAAGTACTTTTTGGAAATGTAGCGACCGTTTTGGATTAAACTCAAGACTTCATCGTGACGTATGAGGGATTTCGGCCATTTTTCGAAAGAATGAGCGCTTGCATATCTGGAACGCTTGGATAGTCGGCATACAAAGAATTCAGCGTAACTTTTGCACACGGTGTCCGTTTCGGGCCCATAAGTACTTTTTTGAAATATAGCGACCATTTTGGATTGAACTCACGGCTTCATCGTGACGTATGAGGGATTTTAGCGATTTTTCGAAAGAATGAGCACTTGCATATTTGGAACGCTTGGAGAGTCGGCGTACGAAGAATTGAGCGTAACTTTTGCACACGGTGTCCGTTTTGGGCCCATAAGTACTTTTTGGAAATATAGCGACCATTTTGGATTGAACTCACGGCTTCATCGTGACGTATGAGGGATTTTAGCGATTTTTCGAAAGAATGAGCACTTGCATATTTGGAACGCTTGGAGAGTCGGCGTACGAAGAATTGAGCGTAACTTTTGCACACGGTGTCCATTTCGGGCCCATAAGTACTTTTTGGAAATGTAGCGACCGTTTTGGATTGAACTCACCACTTCATCATGACGTGTGAGGGATTTTAATGATTTTTCGAAAGAATGGGCACTTGCATATTTGGAACGCTTGGATAGTCGGCGTACGAAGAATTCAGCGTAACTTTTGCACACGGTGTCCGTTTCGGGCCCACAAGTACTTTATGAAAATGTAGCGACCATTTTGGATTGAATTGAAGACTTCGTCGTGACGTATGAGGGATTTCGGCCATTTCTGGAAAGAACGAGCACATGAATATTTGGAACGCTTGGATAGTCAGCGTACGAAGAATTCAGCTTAACTTTTGCACACGGTGTCCGTTTTGGGCCCATAAGTAATTTTTGGAAATGTAGCGACCGTTTTGGATTGAACTGAAGACTTCATCGTGACGTATGAGGGATTTCGACCATTTTTGGAAAGAATGAGCACATGCATATTTGGAACGCTTGGATAGTCGACGTACAAAGAATTCAGCGTAACTTTCGCACACGGTGTCCGTTTCGGGCCCATAAGTACTTTTTGGAAATGTAGCGATCGTTTTGGATTGAAGTCACCACTTCATCATGAAGTGTGAGGGATTTTAATGATTTTTCGAAAGAATGGGCACTTGCATATTTGGAACGCTTGGATAGTCGGCGTACGAAGAATTCAGCGTAACTTTTGCACACGGTGTCCGTTTCGGGCCCATATATACTTTTTCGAAATGTGGCGACCGTTTTGGATTGAACTCATGACTTCAACGTGACGTATAAGGGATTTTAGCATTTTTTTGAAAGAATGAGCACTAGCATATTTGGAATGCTTGGAAAGTCGGCGTACGAAGAATTGAGCGTAACTTTTGCACACGGTGTCCATTTTGGGCCCATAAGT
>NW_019241833.1:0-1679 GCF_002742605.1 Olea europaea var. sylvestris | reverse complement strand
GGATTTAATTCTTCAATCCTGGGCTTATAGCCTATGAAGTTAAAACGGGCCTCGGTTTTTCATCATAGCCTAGGGGATTTGGGAATCACTTACCAAAAAATATCCAACATTGTGTTAATGATTTTTACTTTGTATTTTGTTAGATCAAGTTTTGCACTTTTTCCCTGACTGATAGAGCATATATGGTAAACAAATGGTTTCAACCATCCCATTGGTGTTTTTAAGTCGTTTGATGTTATTTTGAAATGCAGAGGAAAATTTGTAATAGAAGAGCAAGGATGAAAATATAAAAATGAATTCTTCATTCAATGCCAGGAAAATGGGAGTGATCAAATTAGTGATAATAATGCCTTCGTTTTGTTTTTGGACCGTGTCACGTCACGTGTGTGTTGGTATTTTATACTTGTTATTGTCCTTTCTTTTGGTTAAATTTTAGTTTGGGATTTCTTTCCGAATTTTGTTGGTTTTTGGAAATTTGATGATCACTAAAGATTTTAACACGCAGCTAATATATCAATACATGTTCAGTTCTCTGCTGCCGGAAGAGAAGTATCATAGTTTGGCTAATTCAACGATCCATGACCTGCTAGAGAAATTGGAGGTAACTCTGTCTGTCGAGTATTTCAAGCTCAACTCTTTCTGTTAATTTAAATTGTAACTTCCATATGCTCTAGAAATGTGGAGATTCTGTTCATCAGCATAGACTTGTAGTACAGTCTGCATTATTTTCTGCTGGTTTATTAGCCTAAATTAGTAGTGTGAATTGTTATGCATATAATTGACCGTAGATACATTGCATGTAAATTAAGGGTTTGTTCGGCAGTGATTATGGGAATTGATTTTTTAACCGTTAGAGATAAAAGTGAGTCTCACCTGTGAGTGAAAAAATCAAAAATGACGGTTGGAATAGTGAAATAACGGCCAAAAAATTGATTTTTTGAGGTGAAAAAATGCTACCAAACATGCACTAATATTTGAAATTATATACGAAGCAGCTTCTTTTGAATTTTTTTAAGGGTTATAGTAAGGGTTTGTTTGATTGCGAAGATGGAATTTGAGTGAAAAGAAAATGAATTTCAGGAAATTGAATTGCTTAAAAATTGTTTTTCAGAAAATTGTAAATTATTGGGTTTGATTGGTATAATTTTTCATGTGGAAAATGTTGAAATAAAAGTGTTTTTTGATATTCTTTTGATTTTATTTTATATGAAAATTGTTAATTAAAGGGATTTAATATATTGTTACTGGGGATGAAATTTATTTCCATTGCCAAAAAATAAAATAAAATCATCTGTCTTTTAGCGTTCGTTTGACTTTGTTTTACATGGAAATTGTCAATTAAAGGAAAATATTTTTTTACAATAATTCTTAAAATTTGTTTCCATTGTCAAAAAAATAAAAATAAAAAAAAAATAAAAAAGACACGCTGCAGTAGCTGGAAATTGGAATTCTCACCATATACAATTCAAGGAAAAGCTGGAAATTGGCTTATGTGGCAAGAAAGTTGGAATATGAGTTCTATGGAAAATTTTGGCTATCAAACACCCTTAAAATTGAAGTTCAAATTGATTTTCCATTTTCTAGGGAAATTTTTCATTTATCAAACTGTGCCTAAGTGTTTCAGGATAAATAATTAAGTAATGTTTTCTTAACTTTGGCTCAGTTTTTCTCTTTATCTG
>NW_019241832.1:0-1679 GCF_002742605.1 Olea europaea var. sylvestris | reverse complement strand
GAGACCGTTTTGGATTGAACTCACCACTTCGTCGTGACGTATGAGGGATTTCAACCATTTTTCAAAAGAATGAGCACTTGCATTTTTGGAACGCTCGGATTGTCGGCGTACGAAGAATTGTGCGTAACTTTTGCACACGGTGTCCATTTTGGGCCCATAAGTACTTTGTGGAAATGTAACGACCGTTTTGGATTGAACTCACCACTTCATCGTGACGTATGAAGGATTTTGGCCACCCTTCGAAAGAATGAGCACTTGTATATTTAGAAAGCTTGGAGAGTCGACGGTCGAAGAATTAAGCGTAACTTTCGGACACGGTGTCCGGTTTGGGCCCATAAGAACTTTTTGGAAATGCAGGGACCGTTTTGGATTGAACTCACCACTCGTAGTGACGTACGAGGGATTTTGGCAATTTTTCAAAAGAATGAGCATTTACATATTTAGAACGCTTGGAGAGTCGGCGGACTAAGAATTGAGCGTAACTTTTGCACACGGCGTCCGTTTTTGGCCCACAAGAACTTTTTGGAAATGTAGCAACCGTTTTGGATTGAACTCACCTCTTCGTCGTGACGTATGAGGGATTTAGGCCATTTTTCGAAAGAATGAGCACTTGCATATTTGGAATGCTCGGATTGTCGACGTACGAAGAATTGAGCGTAACTTTTGCACACGGTGTCCATTTTGGGCATATAAGTACCTTTTGGAAATGTAGCGATTGTTTTGGATTGAACTCACAACTTCGTCGTGATGTACGAGGGATTTTGGCCATTCTTCGAATGAATGAACGCTTGTATATTTAGAACGCTTGGAGAGTCGACGGACGAAGAATTGAGCGTAACTTTTGCACACGGTGTCCGTTTTGGGCCCATAATTACTTTTTGGAAATGTAGCGACCGTTTTGGATTGAACTCACCACTTCGTCGTGATGTACGAGGGATTTTGGCCATTCTTCGAATGAATGAACGCTTGTATATTTAGAACGCTTGGAGAGTCGACGGACGAAGAATTGAGCGTAACTTTTGCACACGGTGTCCGTTTTGGGCCCATAATTACTTTTTGGAAATGTAGCGACCGTTTTGGATTGAACTCACCACTTCGTCGTGATGTACGAGGGATTTTGGCCATTCTTCGAATGAATGAACGCTTGTATATTTAGAACGCTTGGAGAGTCGACGGACGAAGAATTGAGCGTAACTTTTGCACACGGTGTCCGTTTTGGGCCCATAATTACTTTTTGGAAATGTAGCGACCGTTTTGGATTGAACTCACAACTTCGTCCTGACGTATGAGGGATTTTGGCCATTCTTCAAAATAATGAGTGCTTGTAAATTTAGAACGCTTAAAGAGTCGGTGGATGAAGAATTGAGCGTAACTTTTGCACACAGTGTTCACTTTGGGCCCACAAGAAATTTTTGGAAATGTAGCGACCATTTTGGATTGAACTCACCACTTCGTCGTGACGTACGAGGGATTTTGGCGATTTTTTGAAAATTTGCATATTTAGAACGCTTGGAGAGTTGGCGGACTAATAGTTGAGCGTAACTTTCACACATTGTGTCCGTTTTTAGCCCACAAGAACTTTTTGGAAATGTAGCAACCGTTTTGGATTAAACTCACCACTTCGTCGTGACGTAAGAGGGATTTCGGCCATTTTTCGAAAGAATGAGCACTTGCATATT
>NW_019241831.1:0-1680 GCF_002742605.1 Olea europaea var. sylvestris | reverse complement strand
TTTGTTGCAATTAAGTTACCATATCGAGTAGTTACAATTTACAAAGTCAAGTCGAATTTCTATCCAGTAAACAAGAGTGAACCCGTGATGTTGAACGCTCAAGTTTTCCATTTTGGACACTGTCAATATTCTAGATGGGAGTCGTTTCCAAATATGCTGTTATACATGCTTCTCACATGTCCAGCATTATTACACGGACTCAAGGGGTTGGATGGGGTCACGTGACCCCAAACTTTGGGCAAAATTTTTTTTATCTCCATTAATTCTATTTTTTTTCCTCAACTTTTCGAGAATGTCATGGAATGTAAAACGAAGTTCAAATATTGTATTGTTAATATCATTTCGAAGTGCTCATAGTCTAGTTTTTCAAGTCGTAACAGGGGCACAAAAAGGCCAATCGTAGCAAAGTTTACGGCTTGTTAAATTAGGTCTTTCCAAACTAGTATTCTTGAAAATTTCGATGACATACTAGCTTTAAAAAAATTTCAACAATCATATGCTAGTCAAATCCACGAATTGCCTACGTCATCTCGAAGCTCGTTTCAATAACAAAATCATATACATATGTAAGTGGTCTAAACGAACATCGAAAATAATTAAAAGTGCATCTTAAAAGGAGGGTCTAACTCGTCTCTTCTTTAAAAAATTTCAATTATTTTATTGATGTTTATTATTTTTAAGTGACAAATTTCTCAATATAATTTACATCATTTTATTAGGAAATTTTACGTGGGTTTATGAAGTAAAAATATTCGAAATTTTACATCCAGAAAAAGTCATGCCCAAGTAAATTTTCGAACGTAAAATTCCTCAAAACTTTTTTTTGTAAATATCTATGTGTGCTTCACACTCTTCAACTAGGGCATGACCAACGGAATTTCGGCATTGGCAAATTTTTGTCGTTCATTTGTCTTGTATTCATATTTATCGATTTTACTTGTAGTTCTTAATTTAGGTGGCAGAACAACCAAAGAAACTGGCTGAACCTTCAAAGTAAGATTACATCCATGTTCGTGCCACAGAAGAGGTTAAAACAAATATAGTTGCAGTTTAAATGAAAAAGCAAGAAGATGTAAATTCTTCAAGATATAACCCCCGTTTGGTAGCAATTTTTTGACCGTTATTTCATTGTTCCAGCCATCAATTTTTTCTTATTCACTCATAGGTGAAACCCACTTTTATTTCTAATGGTCAAAAAATCAATTCTCATAATCACTATCGAATAGGTCCGTATTCTCATAACTTTTTTTTTTCAAAAAAATATATTTTTAAACAATGATTTGACATCATTTCAATTACAAAAATTCTTCAATAAAATAATATTACACGTAAATCAAAAACGTTTTCTTATTTTTTAATCACGCATTTTCTATCAATACTATGTTTTTTTTATCCCCATTTACTCTATGTTTTTTTTTCCAATTTTTGAGAACATTACGGAATGTAAAACGAAACTCAAATATTTCATTCTTAATATCATTTTGAAGTACTTACGGTCTAGTTTTCCAAGTTGTAAACAGCACACAAAAAGGCCAATCGTAGCAAAATTTACTGCTTGTTAAAGTAGGCTGTTCCAAATTAGTATTTTCAAAAATTTTGATAACATGCTAGCTTTAAAAATTCGGTCATACTATATGTACAATCAGCATTGACAATCCCGGTTGACAATCACACATAGCA
>NW_019241830.1:0-1680 GCF_002742605.1 Olea europaea var. sylvestris | reverse complement strand
TTCGTCATTTTTCGCGACGATGTCAGAATGGGCTAAAATTTGACAGATTGATCGGAAACAAAAATCGCGCCGGGGCAATTTCGCCATTTTTCGCGACGGTGTCGGAATGGTCTAAAATTTGACACGTTGATCGGAAACAAAAATCGCGCCGGGGGCAAGTTCGTCATTTTTTTGTGACGGTGTCGGAATGGGATAAAATTTGACAGGTTGATCGGAAACAAAAATCGCGTCGAGGGCAATTTCATCATTCTTCGTGACGGTGTCGGAATGGACTGAAATTTGGCAGGTTCATTGGAAACATAAATCGCGAGTGGCGCGATTTTGTCATTTTACGCGACGTTGTCGGAATGGGCGGAAATTTTGCAGGTTGATGGGAAACAAAAATCGCTCCGGGGGCAATTTCGAGATTTTTCGCGACGGTATCGGAATGGGCTGAAATTTGGCAAGTTGATCGGAAACAAAAATCGCGCCGGGGGCAAGTTCGTCCATTTTTTGCGCCGGTATCGGAATGGGATAAAATTTGACAGGTTGATCGGAAACAAAAATTGCGCCGAGGGCAATTTCGTCATTTTTCGCGACGATGTCGGAATGGGCTAAAATTTGACAGATTGATCGGAAACAAAAATCGCGCCGGGGGCAAGTTCGTCCATTTTTTGCGCCGGTATCGGAATGGGATAAAATTTGACAGGTTGATCGGAAACAAAAATTGCGCCGAGGGCAATTTCGTCATTTTTCGCGACGATGTCGGAATGGGCTAAAATTTGACAGATTGATCGGAAACAAAAATCGCGCCGGGGGCAAGTTCGTCCATTTTTTGCGCCGGTATCGGAATGGGATAAAATTTGACAGGTTGATCGGAAACAAAAATTGCGCCGAGGGCAATTTCGTCATTTTTCGCGACGATGTCGGAATGGGCTAAAATTTGACAGATTGATCGGAAACAAAAATCGCGCTGGGGGCAATGGTGTCATTTTTCGTGACGGTATCGGACTTGGCTGAAATTTGACAGATTCATTGGAAACAAAAATCGTGTTGGGGGCAATTGCGTCATTTTCCGCGACAGTGTCAGAATGGGCTAAATTTTGACAAGTTGATCGGAAACAAAAATCGCGCCGGGGGCAATTTCGACATTATTCGCGACGATGTCGGAATGGGCTAAAATTTGACAGATTGATCGGAAACAAAAATCGCACCGGGACAATTTCGTCATTTTTCGCGACGGTGTCGGAATGGGCTGAAATTTGGTAGGTTGATTGGAAACAAAAATCGCGCCGGGGGCAAGTTCGTCATTTTTTTGCGACGGTATCGGAATGGGATAAAATTTGACAGGTTGATCGGAAACAAAAATTGCGCCGAGGGCAATTTCGTCATTTTTCGCGACGGTGTCGGAATGGGCTAAAATTTGACATGTTGATCGGAAACCAAAATCACGCTAGGGGCAATTTCGTCATTTTTCGCGACGGTGTCGAAATGGACTGAAATTTTGGTAGGTTGATTGGAAACCAAAATCGCGCCGGGGGCAATTTCGTCATTTTTCGCGACGGTGTCGGATTGGGAATTGGATTGATTGATCGGAAACAAAAATCGCGCCGGGGGTAATGTTGTCATTTTTCGTGACGGTATCGGACTGGGCTGAAATTTGACAGATTCATCAGAAAAAAAAATCGTGTTGGGGGCAAT
>NW_019241829.1:0-1680 GCF_002742605.1 Olea europaea var. sylvestris | reverse complement strand
TGCCCCCCCCCCCCCCCCCCTTTTTTTTTTTTTTTTTTTTGTGGGGGCAGAATTTCGAGTGAATTCTTTTACAAACTATTTGTTGAATTTTATCGAGGATATCCCTGCATGAATTTATGTGCTTGATATTTAATTTAATCGATATTTTTTCCTTTTCTGTTATTGATTCTGAAAGGAATCTAGCTGCGCTTTTCGGTTCTTATCAGAATTATAGGAAAAAAAAAATCATCTCAACTTGTTGCTAAATCAATTGATTTCAGAGTTCTGTTGAATGATTTTATTCATTTTTCTATATATTTGTTTTTCAATGTAAGTTATGGTTTTGATGCAGAAAGTTTTTGAAAAGATGGAAACGAAAATGAGAAAGTAATTATGGTTCTTTGACATACTGACTCTCTCCTTAATTAATCAAATTTTGCAAAGTCCTGATCCTGATTCCTGATTGTTTCAGATCAAAGAGTTCATCTGACGTGCAACCAATTGATTTTAACATCTGGAATTTATGTTCAGTCTGGATGTTACTGAGCTTTGACTGTGTAAGTATTCTTTTTTTCGTCCATTGTAGTTGGGTTGCTCTTCTAGTTTCAGCTTCTATTCATCTCCTAATTCTGAATGCTAAGAAGTTGAGTAGTTGCTTTATTTTTCTTTGGAAAATGATACTTAATAAGCTTTAGTGCAAAAATAACGACCATTTGTTTATATTTTTTTGGTTGTAACTTTCATATGTTTTTGTACTTCTATTTTTGAATAATTGCAGGAATACTAATATAAATGGTAAGTTACTCCCTAAATTTTTTTAGTCTTTACTGTTTCTGCAGCAGAAAATTTTGTTATATATGAGCGTTAAATTACACACAATTAACACATGTTATATACGGTGTAAATTTGTCTTACGCAATGAAAAGTATGTCTTATCACATATGTAATGGGTACGTATCTTTGCTATTTAGGATAATAAAATATTGTGTCTTTTCTTTCCCATATATCATTTGGGTGAAACTCTTTATTTATTAGTTCCTTTAATCCCTGCCTCCTGAAAATAGAAGAGGAAGAAGAAAACTGTTTGCCCTGGCCATCACTCCCTGTTGCAATGGCCTGGGAATTCTTAACTCTTTGGATTTGTTTGACATGTTTGCCTCGATCACAAAGATGAAGTGCTAATTTCATTTTGTACTTCAGTTTCTGTATATTTTTTGTATATGCTATTCAGACTAGAAAATGCTATTTGTTTGTGAGGTTTTCAAAGATGTGTGTATGACTAATTCAAGTTATATGGCTTGACTTTAACCTTGACTATCTCGAAAAAAATATTTGGGAAATAATAACAATCTTTCTTAAAGAATTGTAGCAACTACTTTGAAAACTGCATAATGTCTTTCCAATTGTGCAGCTGAACAAATATTGAAGTTTCAACCTATTTATACTTGAGAACAAGATTTTATGTTTATTATTACCAAAAATGTAGAAGACTTGCTATTTATTTCCAGAATGACGGACAAGTTGAATGATACATTGTGTTTCAGCTTCTTCTCTTTTAGCTATATTGTGGATTTTCCATCATTAGCCACTGACAAGAAGCACTGCATTTTCCATATTTAATGATTATGTTCATCGAATAAAGAACTAAGATATCTTTTCCTTATTTAGAATCTTGCATGCATTTATCTGCATAATGCTTAA
>NW_019241828.1:0-1680 GCF_002742605.1 Olea europaea var. sylvestris | reverse complement strand
TTAATTATGTGAGGTTGAAGAAGTTCTGGACAGAAAATTAACAAAGAAAAATAGCACCAGGGGCAATTTTGTCATTTTCGTGACGTTGTCGAAATGGTCCGAAATTTAGCAGGTTGATTGGAAACGGCCCACGAAATTGGACTCGGGGCACAGACCTCGGATCACAGGATTTTAGCCCAACACCTTCGTATGGGCCTCCGAATAATTAATTTCCTTATTAATTATGTCATGTTGAAGAAGTGCTGGACAACAAATTAACAAAGCAAAACCGCACCGAGGGCAATTTTGTCGTTTGTTTTGATGGTGTCAGAATGGGCAGAAATTTGGCAGGTCGATTTGAAACGGCCCGCGAAAATGGACTCGGGGCACAACTTGGGATCACAGGATTTTAGCCAAATTACTTCGTTTGGGCCTCCGACTAATTAATTTCCGCATTAATTATGTCGGGTTGAAGAAGTGCTGGACAGAAAATTAACAAAGAAATATCGTACCAGGGGCAATTTTTTCATTTGTCGTGGCGGTGTCGAAACGGGCTGAAATTTGGTAAGTTGATTGGAAACGGCCCGTGAAATTGGACTCGGGGCACAGACCCGGGATCACGGGATTTTAGCCAAATTCCTTCGTTTGGCCCTCCGAATAATTAATTTCCTTATTATTTATGTCAAGCTGAAGAAGTGCTGGATAGAAAATTAACAAAGTAAAATCGCACTAGGGGAAATTTTGTGATTTTTCGTGACGGTGTCGGAATGGGCCGAAATTTGGCAGGTTGATTGGAAGCTGCCCGCGAAATTGAACTCGGGGCATAGACCCGAGATAACGGGATTTTAGCGAAATTCCTTCGTTTGGGCCTCTGAATAATTAATTTCCTTATTAATTATGTCAGGTTGAAGAAGTGTTGCCAGAAAATTAACAAAGAAAAACTGCACCAGGGGCAATTTTGTCATTTCGCGCGATGGTGTCGGAATGGACCGAAATTTGGTTGGTTCAATGGAAATGACCCACAAAATTGGAGTCGAGGCACAAACCCGAGATCACGGCATTTTAGCCAAATTCTTTTCGTTTGGGCCTCCGAATAATTAATTTCCTTATTAATTATGTTAGGTTGAAGAAGTGTTGGACAAAAAACTAAAAAAGCAAAATCGCACCAGGGGCAATTTTGCCAATTTTCGCGACAGTTGATTGGAAACGACCCGCGAAATTGGACTCGGGGCACAGGCCCGGGATCACGGGATTTTTTCCAAATTCCTTGGTTTGGACCTCCGAATAATTAATTTCCACATTAATTATGCCAGGTTGAAGAAGTGCTAGACAGAAAATTTACAAAGAAAAATTGCACCCGGGGCAATTTTGTCATTTGTCGCGATGGTGTCAAAATGGGCCGAAATTTGGCAGGTTGATTGGAAACGGCCCGCAAAATTGGACTCGGGGCACAGACCCGGGATCATGGGATTTTAGCCAAACTCCTTCATTTGGGCCTCCGAATAATTAAATTCCGTATTAATTATGTCAAGTTGAAGAAGTGCTGGACCTAAAATTAACAAAGGAAAACCGCACAAAGGGCAATTTTAATATTTGTCGCGTCGGTGTCAGAATGGGTCGAAATTTGGCAGGTTGATTGGAAATGGCCCACGAAATGGGACTCGAGGTACATACCTAGGATCACGGGAATTTAGCCAAACT
>NW_019241827.1:99062-101195 GCF_002742605.1 Olea europaea var. sylvestris | reverse complement strand
GTATTAATTATATCAGGTCGAAGAATTCTTGGACAAAAAATTTTCAAAGAAAAACCGTACCCGGGGCAATTTCGTCATTTGTCACGACGGTGTCGTAATGGGCCGAAATTTGGCCTGTTGATTGGGAACGGTCCCAGAAATATGACTCGGGGCATAGATCGGGGATCACGGGATATTAGCCAAATTCCTTCGTTTAAGCCTCCGAATAATTAAATTCCGTATTAATTATGTCAGGATGAAGAAATGTTGGACAGAAAATTAACAAAGAAAAACCGTACCAGGGGCAATTTTGTCAATTTTCGCGGTAGTGTCGGAATGGGCCGAAATTTGGCAGGTTGATAGGAAACGGTTCCATAAATTGGACTCGAGGAACAAACCTGGGATCACGGGATTTTAGCCAAATTTTTTGGTTTAGGCTCGAATAATTAATTTCCGTATTAATTATGTCAGGTTGAAGAAATGTTGGACAGAAAATTAACAACGCAAAACCACACCAGGGTCAATTTCGTCATTTGTCGAGACAGTGTATCAATGGGCCGAAATTTGGCAGGTTGATTGGAAACGGCCTGAGAAATTGGAGTCGGGGCACATACCTGGGATCACGGGATTTTAGCCAAATTCCTTCATTTTGGCCTCCGAATAATTAATTTCAATATTAATTGCATTAGGTTGAAGTTGTGTTGGACAGAGAATTAACAACGCAAAACCGAACTAGAGGCAATCTTGTCATTTGTCGCGACTGTGTCAGAATGGGCCGAATTTGGCAGGTTGATTGGAAACGGCCCCAGAAATTGGACTAGGGTTACAGACCCAGGATAAAGGGATTTTAGCCAAATTCCTTCGTTTAGGCCTCCGAATAATTAATTTTCGTATTAATTATGTCAGGTTGAAGAAGTGTTGGACAAAAAATTAACAAATAAAAACCACACCAGGGGCAATATTGTCATTTATCTCGACGGTGTCGGAATGGGCCGAAATTTGACAGAGTTATTGGAAATGGCCCGAGAAATTAGACTGAGGAACAGACCCGGGATCCCGGATTTTAGCCAAATTCCTTCGTTTCGGCCTCCGAATAATTAATTTCCGTATTAATTATGTCAGGTTGAAGAAGTGTTGGACAAAAAAAAAAAAAAAACCTCACCAAGGGCAATTTCGTCATTTGTCGCGACGGTGTCAGAATGGGTCGAAATTTGGCAGGTTGGTTAGAAACGGCCTGAGTAATTGGACTCGGGGCATAGATCCTGGATCATGCGATTTTAGTCAAATTCCTTCGTTTAGGCCTCCGAATAATTAATTTCCGTATTAATTATGTCAGGTTGAAGATGTGTTGGACAGAAAATGAACAAAGAAAAGCCGCACCAGGGGTAATTTCATCTTTTGTTGCGACGGCGTCGGAATGGGTCAAAATTTGGCAGGTTGATTGGAAACGGCCCCAGAAATTGGACTCGGGGCATGGACCCGAGATCATGGGATTTTAGCCAAATTCCTTCGTTTAGGCCTCCGAATAATTAATTTCCGTATTAATTATACCAGGTTGAAGAAGTGTTGGACAGAAAATTAACAAAGAGAAACTGCATAGGGGAAATTTCATCATTTGTCACGACGGAGTCGGAATCGGCCAAAATTTGGAAGGTTGATTGGAAATGGCCCGAGAAATTAGACTCGGGCACAGTCCCGGGATCATGGGATTTTAGCCAAATTCCTTCGTTTAGGCCTCCAAATAATTAATTTTCGTATTAATTATGTCAGGTTGAGGATGTGTTGGCCAGAAAATTAACAATGCAAAATCGCACCAACGACAATTTTGTCATTTGTCACGAAGGTGTCGGAATGGGCCGAAATTAGGCAGGTTGATTGGAAACAACCCAAAAAATTGGACTTGGGGCACATACCCGGGATCACGGGACTTTAGCCAAATTCCTTCGTTTAGTTCTCCGAATAATTGATTGTCTTATTAATTATGTCAGGTTGAAGAATTGTTGGACAGAAAATTCACAAAGAAAAATCGCACCCGAGGCAATTTCGTCATTTGTCGTGACGGTGTCGTAATGGGTCGAAATTTGGCAGGTTTATTGGAAACAGCCCAAGAAATATAACTCGGGGCACAGACCCGAAATCACGGGATTTTTGTCA
>NW_019241827.1:90999-94654 GCF_002742605.1 Olea europaea var. sylvestris | reverse complement strand
GGATCACGGGACTTTAGCCAAATTCCTTCGTTTAGGCCTCCGGATAATTAATTGTCTTATTAATTATGTCAGGTTGAAGAATTGTTGGACAGAAAATTCACAAAGAAAAATCGCACCCGAGGCAATTTCGTCATTTGTCGTGACGGTGTCGTAATGGGTCGAAATTTGGCAGGTTTATTGGAAACAGCCCAAGAAATATAACTCGGGGCACAGACCCGAAATCACGGGATTTTTGTCAAATTCCTTCGTTCAGGCTTTCGAATAATTAAATTCCGTATTAATTATCTCAGGCTGAAGAAGTGTTGGACAGAAAATTAACAAAGAAAAACCGTACTATAGGGCAATTTGTCAATTTTCGCGATGGTGTCGGAATGGGCCGAAATTTGGCAGGTTGATTGGAAACGGCCCGAGAAATTGCAGTCGGGGTACATACCCAGGATCACGGGAATTTAGGCAAATTCCTTCATTTTGGCATCCAAATAATTGATTTTCGTGTTAATTACGTCAGGTTGAAGATGTGTTGGATAGATAATTAACAACGTAAAACCAAACTAGAGGCAATTTCGTCATTTGTCACGATGATATCAGAATGGGCCGAATTTGGCAGGTTGATTGGAAACGGCCCCAGAAATTGGACTCGGGGCACTGACCCGGGATCACAGGATTTTAGCCAAATTCCATCGTTTAGGTCTCCGAATAATTAATTTCCGTATTAATTATGTAAGGTTGAAGAAGTGTTGGACAGAAAATTAACAAATAAAAATCGTACCAGAGGCAATAGTCGTTTGTCGGGACGGTGTCGCAATGGGCCGAAATTTGACAGGTTGATTGGAAACGGCCCGAGAAATTAGACTCGGGGCACAGGCCCGGGATCTCGGGATTTTAGCCAAATTCCTTCATTTAGGCCTCCGAATAATTAATTTTCATATTAATTATGTCAGGTTGAAGAAGTGTTGGACAAAAAATTAAAAAAGAAAAACCGCACTAGGGACAATTTCATCATTTGTCGCGACGGTGTCGGAATGATCCAAAATTTGGTAGGTTGGTTCGAAACGGCCCGAGAAATTGGACTCGAGGCACAGACCCGAGATCACGGGATTTAAGACAAATTCCTACGTTTAGGCCTCCGAATAATTAATTTCCGTATTAATTATGTCAGGTTGAGGATGTGTTGGATAGAAAATTAAGAAAGAAAAGCCGCACCAGGGGTAATTTTGTCTTTTGTTGCGACGGTGTCGGTATGGGCCGAAATTTGGCAGGTTCATTGGAAACGGCCCCAGAAATTGGACTCGGGGCACTGACCCGGGATCACAGGATTTTAGTCAAATTCCATCGTTTAGGTCTCACAAATTAATTTCCGTATTAATTATGTCAGGTTAAAGAAATGTTGGACAGAAAATTAACAAAGAGAAACCGCACCAGGGGAAATTTTGCCATTCGTCGCAACGGTGTCGGAATGGGCCAAAATTTGGCAAGTTGATTGGAAACATCCCGAGAAATTGGACTCGGGGCACAGTCCCGGGATCACGGGATTTTAACCAAATTCTTTCGTTTAGGCCTCCGAATAATTAATTTCCGTATTAATTATGTTAGGTTGAAGATGTGTTGGACAGAAAATTGACAACGCAAGATTGTACCAGGGTCAATTTTGACATTTGTCGCGAAGGTGTCGGAATGGGCCGAAATTTGGCAGGTTGATTGGAAACGACTCCAAAAATTGGACTCGGGGCACATACTCGGGTTCACGGGATTTTAGCCAAATTCCTTCATTTAGGCCTACGAATAATTAATTTTCGTATTAATTATGTCAAGTTGAAGAAGTGTTGGATAGAAAATTCACAAAGAAAAACCGCACCCGAGCAATTTCGTAATTTGTCGCGACGGTGTCGTAATGGATCGAAATTTCGGAGGTTGATTGGAAACGGCCCCGAAATATGACTCGGGGCACAGACACGGGATCACGGGATTTTAGCCAAATTCCTTCGTTTAGGCCTCCGAATAATTAAATTCCGTATTAATTTTGTTAAGCTGGAGAAGTGTTGGACAGAAAATTAACAAAAAAAACCGTACCAGGGGCAATTTGTCAATTTTCGCAACGGAGTCAGAATGGGCCGAAATTTGGCAGGTTGATTGGAAACGGCCCCATAAATTGGACTCGAGGAACAAACCCAGGATCACGGGATTTTAGCCAAATTTTTTTGTTTAGGCCTTCGAATAATTAATTTCCATATTAATTATGTCAGGTTGAAGAAGTGTTGGACAGAGAATTAAATAAACGCAAAACCGCACCAGGGTCAATTTCGTCATTTGTCGAGACGGTGTAGGAATGGGCCGAAATTTGGCAGGTTGGATTGAAACGGCCCGAGAAAT
Source organism: Olea europaea var. sylvestris (assembly GCF_002742605.1). Lineage (NCBI taxonomy): Eukaryota > Viridiplantae > Streptophyta > Magnoliopsida > Lamiales > Oleaceae > Olea > Olea europaea. The sequence goes on along the minus strand of NW_019241827.1, from coordinate 92,284 downwards.
TGAACTCGGGGCACACATACAGGATCATGCGATTTTAGCCAAATTCCTTCGTTTAGGCCTCCGAATAATTAATTTCCGTACTAATTATGTCAGTTTGAAGATGTGTTGGAAAGAAAATTAACAAAGAAAAGCCGCACCAGGGGCAATTTCGTCTTTTGTTGCGACGGTGTCGGAATTGGCCGAAATTTGGCAGGTTGATTGGAAATGGCCCCAGAAATTGGACTCGGGGCATCGACCCAAGATCATGAGATTTTAGCCAAATTCCTTCGTTTAGGCCTCCGAATAATTAATTTCCGTATTAATTATGTCAGGTTGAAGAAGTGTCGGACAGAAAATTAACAAAGAGAAACTGCACCGGGGGAAATTTCGTCATTTGTTGCGACGGTGTCGGAATTGGTCAAAATTTGGCAGGTTGATAGGAAACGGCCCGAGAAATTGAACTCGGGCATCGTCCCGAGACCACGGGATTTTAGCCAAATTCCTTCGTTTAGGCCTTCGTATAATTAATTTTCGTATTAATTATGTCAGGTTGAGGATGTGTTGGCCAGAAAATTAACAATGCAAAATAGCACCAATGTCAATTTTGTCATTTGTCACGAAGGTGTCAGAATGGGCCGAAATTTGGCAGGTTGATTGGAAACGGCCCCAAAAACTGGACTTGGGGCACATACCCGGGATCATGGGATTTTAAGTAGATTCCTTCGTTTAGGTCTCGAATAATTAATTTCCGCATTAATTATGTCAGGTCGAAGAATTCTTGGACAAAAAATTATCAAAGAAAAACCGCACTCGGGGCAATTTCGTCATTTGTCGCGATGGTGTCCTAATGGGCCGAAATTTGGCCGGTTGATTGGGAACGGCCCCAGAAATATGACTCGGGGCACAGATCCGAGATAACGGGATTTTAGCCAAATTCCTTCGTTTAGGCCTCCGAATAATTAAATTCCGTATTAATTATGTCAGGATGAAGAAGTGTTGGACAGAAAATTAACAAAGAAAAACTGTACCAGGGGCAATTTTGTCAATTTTCGTGACGGTGTCGGAATGTGCCGAAATTTGGCAGGTTGATAGGAAACGGTCCCATAAATTGGACTCGAGGAACAAACTCGGGATCACGGGATTTTAGCCAAATTTTTTGGTTTAGGCCTTCGAATAATTAATTTCCGTATTAATTATGTCAGGTTGAAGAAGTGTTGGACAGAAAATCAACAACGCAAAACCGCACCAGGGTCAATTTCGTCATTTGTCGAGACGGTGTAGGAATGGGCCGAAATTTGGCAGGTTG
>NW_019241827.1:39476-90512 GCF_002742605.1 Olea europaea var. sylvestris | reverse complement strand
TTAATTATGTCAGGTTGAAGAAGTGTCGGACAGAAAATTAACAAAGAGAAACCGCACCGGGGGAAATTTCGTCATTTGTTGCGACGGTGTCGGAATCGGTCAAAATTTGGCAGGTTGATTGGAAACGGCCCGAGAAATTGGACTCGGGGCATCGTCCCGAGATCACAGGATTTTAGCCAAATTCCTTCGTTTAGGCCTCCGTATAATTAATTTTCGTATTAATTATGTCAGGTTGAGGATGTGTTGGCTAGAAAATTAACAATGCAAAATAGCACCAATGTCAATTTTTTCATTTGTCACGAAGGTGTCAGAATGGGCCGAAATTTGGCAGGTTGATTGGAAACGGCCCCAAAAACTGGACCGGGGCACATACCCGAGATCATGGGATTTTAACCAGATTCCTTCGTTTAGGCCTCGAATAATTACTTTTCGTATTAATTATATCAGGTCGAAGAATTCTCGGACAAAAAATTTTCAAAGAAAAATCGTACCCGGGGCAATTTCGTCATTTGTCGCGACGGTGTCGTAATGAGCCGAAATTTGGCCGGTTGATTGGGAACGGCCCCAGAAATATGACTCGGGGCATAGATCCAGGATCACGGGATATTAGCCAAATTCCTTCGTTTAGGCCTCCGAATAATTAAATTCCATATTAATTATGTCAGGATGAAGAAATGTTGGACAGAAAATTAACAAAGAAAAACCGTACCAGGGGCAATTTTGTCAATTTTCGCGGTGGTGTCGGAATGGGCCGAAATTTGGCAGGTTGATTGGAAACGGCCCCAGAAATTGGACTCGGGGTACAGACCCAGGATAAAGGGATTTTAGCCAAATTCCTTAGGCCTCCGAATAATTAAATTCCGTATTAATTATGTCAGGATGAAGAAATGTTGGACAGAAAATTAACAAAGAAAAACCGTACTATAGGGCAATTTGTCAATTTTCGCGATGGTGTCGGAATGGGCCGAAATTTGGCAGGTTGATTGGAAACGGCCCCAGAAATTGGACTCGGGGTACAGACCCAGGATAAAGGGATTTTAGCCAAATTCCTTAGGCCTCCGAATAATTAAATTCCGTATTAATTATGTCAGGATGAAGAAATGTTGGACAGAAAATTAACAAAGAAAAACCGTACTATAGGGCAATTTGTCAATTTTCGCGATGGTGTCGGAATGGGCCGAAATTTGGCAGGTTGATTGGAAACGGCCCCAGAAATTGGACTCGGGGTACAGACCCAGGATAAAGGGATTTTAGCCAAATTCCTTAGGCCTCCGAATAATTAAATTCCGTATTAATTATGTCAGGATGAAGAAATGTTGGACAGAAAATTAACAAAGAAAAACCGTACTATAGGGCAATTTGTCAATTTTCGCGATGGTGTCGGAATGGGCCGAAATTTGGCAGGTTGATTGGAAACGGCCCCAGAAATTGGACTCGGGGTACAGACCCAGGATAAAGGGATTTTAGCCAAATTCCTTAGGCCTCCGAATAATTAAATTCCGTATTAATTATGTCAGGATGAAGAAATGTTGGACAGAAAATTAACAAAGAAAAACCGTACTATAGGGCAATTTGTCAATTTTCGCGATGGTGTCGGAATGGGCCGAAATTTGGCAGGTTGATTGGAAACGGCCCCAGAAATTGGACTCGGGGTACAGACCCAGGATAAAGGGATTTTAGCCAAATTCCTTAGGCCTCCGAATAATTAAATTCCGTATTAATTATGTCAGGATGAAGAAATGTTGGACAGAAAATTAACAAAGAAAAACCGTACTATAGGGCAATTTGTCAATTTTCGCGATGGTGTCGGAATGGGCCGAAATTTGGCAGGTTGATTGGAAACGGCCCCAGAAATTGGACTCGGGGTACAGACCCAGGATAAAGGGATTTTAGCCAAATTCCTTAGGCCTCCGAATAATTAAATTCCGTATTAATTATGTCAGGATGAAGAAATGTTGGACAGAAAATTAACAAAGAAAAACCGTACTATAGGGCAATTTGTCAATTTTCGCGATGGTGTCGGAATGGGCCGAAATTTGGCAGGTTGATTGGAAACGGCCCCAGAAATTGGACTCGGGGTACAGACCCAGGATAAAGGGATTTTAGCCAAATTCCTTAGGCCTCCGAATAATTAAATTCCGTATTAATTATGTCAGGATGAAGAAATGTTGGACAGAAAATTAACAAAGAAAAACCGTACTATAGGGCAATTTGTCAATTTTCGCGATGGTGTCGGAATGGGCCGAAATTTGGCAGGTTGATTGGAAACGGCCCCAGAAATTGGACTCGGGGTACAGACCCAGGATAAAGGGATTTTAGCCAAATTCCTTAGGCCTCCGAATAATTAAATTCCGTATTAATTATGTCAGGATGAAGAAATGTTGGACAGAAAATTAACAAAGAAAAACCGTACTATAGGGCAATTTGTCAATTTTCGCGATGGTGTCGGAATGGGCCGAAATTTGGCAGGTTGATTGGAAACGGCCCCAGAAATTGGACTCGGGGTACAGACCCAGGATAAAGGGATTTTAGCCAAATTCCTTAGGCCTCCGAATAATTAAATTCCGTATTAATTATGTCAGGATGAAGAAATGTTGGACAGAAAATTAACAAAGAAAAACCGTACTATAGGGCAATTTGTCAATTTTCGCGATGGTGTCGGAATGGGCCGAAATTTGGCAGGTTGATTGGAAACGGCCCGAGAAATTGCAGTCGGGGCACATACCCGGGATCACGGGAATTTAGGCAAATTCCTTCATTTTGGCATCCAAATAATTGATTTTCGTGTTAATTACGTCAGGTTGAAGATGTGTTGGATAGATAATTAACAACCTAAAACCAAACTAGAGGCAATTTCGTCATTTGTCGCGATGATATCAGAATGGGCCGAATTTGGCAGGTTGATTGGAAACGACCCAAGAAATTGTACACGGGGTACAGACCCGGGATAAAGGGATTTTAGGCAAATTCCTTTGTTTAGGCCTCCGAATAATTAATTTCCGTATTAATTATGTAAGGTTGAAGAAGTGTTGGATAGAAAATTAACAAATAAAAATCGCACAAGAGGCAATATTGTCATTTGTCGGGACGACGTTGGAATGGGCCGAAATTTGGCAGGTTGATTGGAAATGGTCCGAGAAATTGGACTCGGGGCACAGACCCAGGATCTCAAGATTTTAGCCAAATTCCTTTGTTTAGGCCACCGAATAATTAATTTCCGTATCACTTATATCAGGTTGAAGAAGTGTTGGACAAAAAATTGAAAAAGAAAAACCGCACTAGGGACAATTTTGTCATTTGTCACGACGGTGTAGGAATGGGCCGAAATTTGGTAGGTTGGTTCGAAACGGCCCGAGAAATTGGACTCGAGGCACAGACCCGGGATCACGGGATTTTAGACAAATTCCTTCATTTAGGCCTCCGAATAATTAATTTTCGTATTAATTATGTCAGGTTAAGGATGTGTTGGATAGAAAATTAAGAAAGAAAAGCCGCACCAAAGGTAATTTTGTCTTTTGTTACGACGTTGTCGGTATGGACTGAAATTTGGCAGGTTGATTGGAAACGGCCCCAGAAATTGGACTCGGGGCACTGACCCGGGATCACGGGATTTTAGCCAAATTCCTTCATTTAGGTCTCTGAATAATTAATTTCCGTATTAATTATGTCAGGTTAAAGAAATGTTGGACAGAAAACTAACAAAGAGAAACCGTACCAGAGGAAATTTTGCCATTTGTCGTGACGGTGTCGGAATGGGCCAAAATTTAGCAGGTTGATTGAAACGGCTTGAGAAATTGGACTCGGGGCACAGTCCTAGGATCACGGGATTTTAGCCAAATTCCTTTGTTTAGGCCTCCGAATAAATAATTTTCGTATTAATTATGTCAGGTTGAAGATGTGTTTGACAGAAAATTGACAACTCAAAATTGCACTAGGGTCAATTTTCTCATTTGTCGCGAAGGTGTCGGAATGGGCTGAAATTTGGCAGGTTGATTGGAAACGACCCCAAAAATTGGACTCGAGGCACATACCCGGGATCACGGGATTTTAGCCAAATTCCTTCATTTAGGCCTACGAATATTTAATTTTCGTATTAATTATGTCAAGTTGAAGAAGTGTTGGACAGAAAATTCACAAAGAAAAACCGCACCCGGACAATTTCGTAATTTGTCGCGACGGTGTCGTAATGGGTCGAAATTTGGCAGGTTGATTGGAAACGATCTCGAAATATGACTCGGGACACAGACCCGAGATCACGGGATTTTAGCCAAATTCCTTCATTTAGGCCTCCGAATAATTAAATTTCGTATTAAGTTTGTGAAGCTGAAGAAGTGTTGGACAGAAAATTAACAAAGAAAAACCGTACCAGGGGCAATTTGTCAATTTTCGCGACGGTGTCGGAATGGGCCGAAATTTGGCAGGTTGATTAGAAACGGCCCCAGAATTTGGACTCGAGGAACAAACTAGGGATCGCGGGATTTTTGCCAAATTTTTTAGTTTAGGCCTCCGAATAATTAACTTCCGTATTAATTATGTCAGGTTGAAGAAGTGTTGGACAGAAAATTAACAACGCAAAATCGCACCAGGGGCCATTTCGTCATTTGTCGAGACGGTGTCGAAATGGGCTGAAATTTGGCAGGTTGATTGGAAAAGGCTCGAGAAATTGGAGTCGGGGCACATACCCGAGATTACGGGATTTTAGCCAAATTCCTTCATTTTGGCCTCCAAATAAATAATTTATTTATTAATTACGTCAGGTTGAAGATGTGTTGGATTGAGAATTAACAATGCAAAACCAAACCAGGGGCAATTTTGTCATTTGTCGCGACGGTGTCAGAATGAGCCCAATTTGGGAGGTTGATTTGAAATGGCCCCAGAAATTGGACTCGGGGTACAGACCCAGGATAAAGGGATTTTAGCCAAATTTCTTCGTTTAGGCCTCTGAATAATTAATTTCCGTATTAATTATGTAAGGATGAAGAAGTGTTGGATAGAAAATAACAAATAAAAACTGCACCAGGGGCAATATTGTCATTCGTCGCGACGGTGTCGGAATGGGCTAAAATTTGGTAGGTTGATTGGAAACGGCCCCAGAAATTGGACTCGGGGCATGGTCCCGGGATCACGGGATTTTAGCCAAATTCCTTCGTTTAGGCCTCCGAATAATTAATTTCCGTATTAATTATCTCAGATTGAAGATGTATTGGACAGAAAATTGACAACGCAAAATAGCAACAGGGTCAATTTTGTCATTTGTCGTGAAGGTGTCGGAATGGGCCGTTGATTGGAAACGACCCCAAAAATTGGACTCGGGGCACATACCCAGGATCACGGGATTTTAGCCAAATTCCTTCGTTAAGGCCTCCGAAAAATAATTTTAGTATTAATTATGTCAGGTTGAAGAAGCGTTGGACAGAAAATTAACAAAGAAAAACCGCACCATGGGAAATTTCGTCATTCGTTGCGACGGTGTCGGAATGGGCCGAAATTTGGCAGGTTGGTTCGAAATGGCCCGAGAAATTGGTCTCGGGGCGCGGTCCCGAGATCACAGGATTTTAGCCAATTTCCTTCGTTTAGGCCTCTAAATAATTAATTTCCGTATTAAGTATGTCAGGTTGAAGATGTGTTGTACAGAAAATTGACAACGCAAAATCGCACCAGGGTCAATTTTGCCATTTGTCGCGAAGGTGTCGGAATGGACCGAAATTTGGCAGGTTGATTGGAAACGACCCCAAAAATTGGACTCGGGGCACATACGCGGGATCACGAGATTTTAGCCAAATTCCTTCGTTTAGGCCTCCGAATAATTAATTTTCGTATTAATTATGTCAGGTTGAAGAAGTGTTGGACAGAAAATTATAAAAGAAAAACCGTACCAAGGGCAATTTTGTCATTTGTCGCAACGGTGTCAGAATCGGTCAAAATTTGGCAGGTTGATTGGAAACGGCCCGAGAAATTGAACTCAGGCACAGTCCCGGGATCACGGGATTTTAGCCAAATTCCTTCATTTAGGCCTTCGTATAATTAATTTTTGTATTAATTATGTCAGGTTGAGGATGTGTTGGCTAGAAAATTAAAAATGCAAAATAGCACCAATGTCAATTTTGTCATTTGTCACGAAGGTGTCGGAATGGACCGAAATTTGGCAGGTTGATTGGAAACGGCCCCAAAAACTGGACTTGGGGAACATACCCGGGATCATGGGATTTTAACCAGATTCCTTCGTGTAGGCCTCGAATAATTAATTTTCGTATTAATTATGTCAGGTCGAAGAATTGTTGGACAAAAAATTATCAAAGAAAAATCGCACTCGGGGCAATATCGTCATCTGTCGCGACAGTGTCGTAATGGGCCGAAATTTGGCCGGTTGATTGGGAACGGCCCCAGAAATATGATTTGGGGCACAGATCCGGGATCACAGGATTTTAGCCAAATTCCTTCATTTAGGCCTCCGAATAATTAAATTTCGTATTAATTATGTCAGGATGAAGAAGTGTTGGACAGAAAATTAACAAAGAAAAACTGTACCAGGGGCAATTTTGTCAATTTTCGCGACAGTGTCGGAATGGGCCGAAATTTGGCAGGTTGATTGGAAACGACCCCATAAATTGGACTCGAGGAACAAACCTGGGATCGCGGGATTTTAGCCAAATTTTTTGGTTTAGGCCTTCGAATAATTAATTTCCGTATTAATTATGTCAGGTTGAAGTAGTGTTGGACCGAAAATTAACAACGCAAAACCGCACCAAGGTCAATTTTGTCATTTGTCGAGATGGTGTAAGAATGGGCCAAAATTTGGCAGGTTGATTGGAAACGGACCGAGAAATTGGAGTCGGGGCACATACCCGGGATCACGGGATTTTAGCCAAATTCCTTCATTTTGGCCTCCGAATAATTAATTTCAATATTAATTGCATTAGGTTGAAGATGTGTTGGACAGAGAATTAACAACGCAAAACTGAACCAGGGGCAATTTTGTCATTTGTCGCGACGGTGTCAGAATGGGCCGAATTTGGCAGGTTGATTGGAAACGGCTGCAGAAATTGGACTCGGGATAAAGGGATTAGCCAAATTCCTTCGTTTAGGCCTCTGAATAATTAATTTCCGTATTAATTATGTCAGTTTGAAGAAGTGTTGGACAAAAAATTAAAAAAAAAACCGCATAGGGGGCAATTTCATCATTTGTCGAGATGGTGTTGGAATGGGCCGAAATTTGGCAGGTTGGTTCGAAACGGCCCGAGAAATTGGACTCGGGGCGCAGACTCGGGATCACGGGATTTTAGTCAAATTCCTTCATTTAGGCCTCCGAATAATTAATTTTCGTATTAATTACGTCAAGTTGAAGATGTGTTGAACAGAGAATTAACAACGTAAAACCGAACCAGGGGCAATTTTCTCATTTGTCGCGACGGTGTCAGAATGGGCCGAATTTGGTAAGTTGATTGGAAACGGCCCCAGAAATTGGACTCGGGGTACAGACCCGGGATAAAGGGATTTTAGCCAAATTCCTTTGTTTAGGCCTCCGAATAATTAATTTTCATATTATTTATGTAAGGTTGAAGAAGTGTTGGATAGAAAATTACCAAAGAAAAACCGCACTAGGGGAAATATTGCAATTTGTCGCGACGGGTCGGAATGGGCCGAAATTCGGATGGTTGATTGGAAACGGCCCGAGAAATTGGAGTCGGGGCACATGCCAGGGATCACGGGATTTTAGCCAAATTCCTTCGTTTAGACCTCCGAATAATTAATTTTCGTTTTAATTATGTCAGGGTGAGGAAGTGTTGGACAGAAATTAACAAAGAAAAACCGTACAAGGGGAAATTTCGTCATTTGTCGCGACGGTGTCGGAATGGGTCGAAATTTGGCAGGTTGGTTCGAAACGGCCCTAGAAATTGGAGTCGAGGCACAGACCCGGGATCACGGGATTTTAGCCAAATTCCTTCATTTAGGCCTCCTAATAATTAATTTCCGTATTAATTATGTTAGGTTGAAGAAGTGTTGGACATAAAATTAAAAAGGAACAACCACACCATGACCAATTTCGTAATTTGTCCCGACAGTGTCGGAATGGGGCGAAATTTGGCAGGTTAATTGGATACGGCCTCAGAAATTGGACTCGGGGCACAGACCCGGGATCACGGGATTTTAGCCAAATTCCTTCATTTAGGCCTCCTAATAATTAATTTTCGTATTAATTATGTCAGGTGGAAGATGTGTTGGACAGAAAATTAACAAAAGAAAAGCCGCACCAGGGGCAATTTCTTCATTTGTCGCGACGGTGTCGGAATGGGCCGAAATTTGGCAGGTTGTTTGGAATCGGCCCGAGAAATTGAACTCTGGGTATATACCCGAGATCCCGGGATTTTAGCCAAATTCCTTCGTTTAGGCCTCCGAATAATTAATTTTCGTATTAATTATGTCAGGTTGAAGAAGTGTTGGACTGAAAATTAACAACGCAAAATCACACCAGGGGTAATTTCGTCATTTGTCGAGACAGTGTCCGAATGGGGCAAAATTTGGCAGGTTGATTGGAAACGACCCGAGAAATCGGAGTCGGGGTACATGCCCAGGATCACGGGACTTTAGCAAAATTCCTTCATTTTGGCCTTCGAATAATTAATTTCCGTATTAATTACGTATGGTTGAAGATGTGTTGGACAGAGAATTAACAACGTAAGACCGAACCAGGGGCAATTTTGTCATTTGTCGCAACGGTATCAGAATGGGCCGAATTTGGCAGGTTGATTGGAAACGGCCCTAGAAATTGGACTCGGCGTACAGATCCGGGATAAAGGGTTTTTAGCCAAATTCCTTCGTTTAGGCCTCCGAATAATTAATTTCCGTACTAATTATGTAAGGTTGAAGAACTGTTGGACAGAAAATTAACAAATAATAACCGAACCAGGGGAAATATTGCCATTTGTCGCAACGGGTCGGAATGGGCCGAAATTAAGATGGTTGATTGGAAACGGCCCGAAAAATTGGAGTCGGGGCACATACAATGGATCACGGGATTTTGTTCAAATTCCTTCGTTTAGACCTCCGAATAATTAATTTTCGTTTTAATTATGTCAGGCTGAAGAAGTGTTGGACAGAAAATTAACAAAGAAAAACCGTACAAGGGGAAATTTCGTCGTTTGTCGCGACGGTGTCGGAATGGGCCGAAATTTGGCAGGTTGGTTAGAAACGGCCCCAGAATTGGAGTCGGGGCATAGACTCAGGATCATGGGATTTTTGCCAAATTCTTTCGTTTAGGCCTCCAAATAATTAATTTCCGTATTAATTACGTTAGGTTGAAGAAGTGTTGGACATAAAATTAAAATGGAAAAACTGCACCACGGGCAATTTCGTAATTTGTCGTGACGGTGTCGGAATGGGCCGAAATTTGGCAGGTTGATTGGAAATGGCCCCAGTAATTAGACTCGGGGCATAGACCTGGGATCACGGGATTTTAGCCAAAATTTTCGTTTTGGCGTCCGAATAATTAATTTTCGTATTAATTATGTCAATTTGAAGATGTGTTGGACAGAAAATTAACAACACAAACCCGCATCAGGGGCAATTTCATCATTTGTCGCGACGGAGTCGTAACGGGCTGAAATTTGGCAGGTTGATTGGAAGTGGCCTCAGAAATTGGACTTGGGGTACAGACCCGGGATAAAAGGATTTTAGCCAAATTCCTTCGTTTAGGCCTCCGAATAATTAATTTCCATATTAATTATGTAAGGTTGAAGCAGTGTTGGACAGAAAATTAACAAATAAAAACCGCACCAGGGGCAATATTATCATTTGTCGCGACGGGTCGGAATGGGCCAAAATTTGGATGGTTGATTGGAAATGGCCCGAGAAATTGGAGTCGGGGCACATACCTGGGATCACGGGATTTTGGTAAAATTCCTTCGTTTAGACCTCGGAATAATTAATTTCCGTATTAATTATGTCAGGTTGAAGAAGTGTTGGACAGAAAATTAACAACGCAAAACCGCACCAGGGGTAATTTCGTCATTTGTCGAGATGGTGTCGGAATGGGCCGAAATTTGGCAGGTTGAATGGAAACGACTCGAGAAATTGGAGTCAGAGCACATGCCCGAGATCATGGGATTTTAGCCAAATTCCTTCGTTTAGGCCTCCGAATAATTAATTTCCGTATTAATTACGTCAGGTTGAAGATGTGTTGGACAGAGAATTAACAATGCAAGACCGAACCAGGGGCAATTTTTTTCATTTGTCGCGACGGTGTCAGAATGGGTCGAATTTGTAAGGTTGATTGGAAATGGCCCCAGAAATTGGACTCGGGGTACAGACCCGGGATAAAAGGATTTTAGCCAAATTCCTTCGTTTAGGCCTCCGAATAATTAATTTCCATATTAATTATGTAAGGTTGAAGCAGTGTTGGACAGAAAATTAACAAATAAAAACCGCACCAGGGGCAATATTATCATTTGTCGCGACGGGTCGGAATGGGCCAAAATTTGGATGGTTGATTGGAAATGGCCCGAGAAATTGGAGTCGGGGCACATACCTGGGATCACGGGATTTTGGTAAAATTCCTTCATTTAGACCTCGAATAATTAATTTCCGTATTAATTATGTCAGGTTGAAGAAGTGTTGGACAGAAATTAACAACGCAAAACCGCACCAGGGGTAATTTCGTCATTTGTCGAGATGGTGTCGGAATGGGCCGAAATTTGGCAGGTTGAATGGAAACGACTCGAGAAATTGGAGTCGGAGCACATGCCCGAGATCATGGGATTTTAGCCAAATTCCTTCATTTTGGCTCCGAATAATTAATTTCCGTATTAATTACGTCAGGTTGAAGATGTGTTGGACAGAGAATTAACAACGCCAGACCGAACCAGGGGCAATTTTTTTCATTTGTCGCGACGGTGTCAGAATGGGTCGAATTTGTAAGGTTGACTGGAAATGGCCCCAGAAATTGGACTCGGGGTACAGACCCGGGATAAAAGGATTTTAGCCAAATTCCTTCGTTTAGGCCTCCGAATAATTAATTTCCATATTAATTATGTAAGGTTGAAGCAGTGTTGGACAGAAAATTAACAAATAAAAACCGCACCAGGGGCAATATTATCATTTGTCGCGACGGGTCGGAATGGGCCAAAATTTGGATGGTTGATTGGAAATGGCCCGAGAAATTGGAGTCGGGGCACATACCTGGGATCACGGGATTTTGGCAAAATTCCTTCGTTTAGACCTCCGAATAATTAATTTTCGTTTTAATTATGTCAGGCTGAAGAAGTGTTGGACAAAAAATTAACAAAGAAAAACCGCACAAGGGAAAATTTCATAATTTGTCGCGACGGTGCCGGAATGGGCCGAAATTTGGCAGGTTGGTTAGAAACGGCCCCAGAAATTGGACTCGTGGCAAAGACTCGGGATCACGAGATTTTAGCCAAATTCTTTCGTTTAGGCCTCCGAATAATTAATTTCCATATTAATTATGTCAAGTTGAAGAAGTGTTGGACAAAAAATTAAAAAAGAGAAACCGTACCAGCGGCAATTTCGTCATTTGTTCCGACGGTGTCGGAACAGGCCGAAATTTGGCAGGTTGATTGGAAACGGCTCGACAAATCGGACTCGGGGCATAGACTCGGGATCACGTGATTTTAGCCAAATTCCTTCATTTAGGCCTCCGAATAATTAATTTCATTATTAATTATGTCAGGTTGAAGATGTGTTGAACATAAAAAATTTACAAAGAAAAGCCGCACTAGGGGCAATTTCTTCATTTGTCGCGACAGTGTCGGAATGGGCCAAAATTTGGCAGGTTGATTGGAATCGGCCTGAGAAATTGGACTCGTGGCACAGACCCGGGATCCCGGGATTTTAGCCAAATTCTTTCGTTTAGGCCTCCGAATAATTAATTTCTGTATTAATGATGTCAGGTTGAAGAAGTGTTGGACAGAAAATTAACAACGCAAAACCGCACCAGGGGTAATTTTGTCATATGTCGAGATGGTGTCGGAATGGACCGAAATTTGGCAGGTTGATTGGAAACGACCCAAGAAATTGGAGTTGGGGCACATGCCCAGGATCACGAGATTTTTGCCAAATTCCGTCATTTTGGCCTCCGAATAATTAATTTCCGTATTAATTATGTCAGGTTGAAGAAGTGTTGGACAGAGAATTAACAACGTAAGACCGAACCAGGGGCAATTTTTTTATTTGTCGCTAGGTGTCAGAATGGTCCGAGTTTGGCAAGTTGATTGGAAACGGCCCCAGAAATTGGACTCGGGGTACAGACCCGGGATAAAAGGATTTTAGCCAAATTCCTTCATTTAGGCCTCCGAATAATTAATTCCGTATTAATTATGTAAGGTTGAAGTAGTGTTGGACAACAAATTAACAGATAAAAACCGCACCAGGGGCAATATTGTCATTTGTCGGGACGGGTTGGAATGGGCTAAAATTTGGATGGTTGATTGGAAATGGCCCGAGAAATTGGAGTCGGGGCACATACTTGGGATCATGGGATTTTGGCCAAATTCCTTCGTTTAGACCTCCGAATAATTAATTTTCGTTTTAATTATGTTAGGCTGAAGAAGTGTAGGACAAAAAATTAACAAAGAAAAACCGCAAAAGGGGAAATTTCGTAATTTGTCGCGACGATGTCGGAATGGGCCGAAATTTGGCAAGTTGGTTAGAAACGGCCCCAGAAATTGGACTCGTGGCAAAGACCCTGGATCACGAGATTTTAGCTAAATTCCTTTGTTTAGGCCTCCGAATAATTAATTTCCATTTTAATTATGTCAAGTTGAAGAAGTGTTGGACAAAAAATTAAAAAAGAGAAACCGTAGCAGGGGCAATTTTGTCATTTGTCGCGACGGTGTCGAAAAGGGCCGAAATTTGGTAAGTTGATTGGAAACGGCCCGAGAAATCGGACTCGGAGCATAGACCCTGGATCACGTGATTTTAGCCAAATTCCTTCATTTAGGCCTCTGAATAATTAATTTCCATATTAATTATGTCAGGTTGAAGACGTGTTGGATAGAAAATCAACAAAGAAAAGCCGCACCAGGGGCAATTTCTTCGTTTGTCGCAACAGTGTCGGAATGGGCCGAAATTTGGCAGGTTGATTGGAATCGGCCCAAGAAATTGGACTCGGGGCACGGACCCGGGATCCTGGGATTTTAGCCAAATTCCTTCGTTTAGGCCTCCGAATAATTAATTTCCGTATTAATTATGTCAGGTTGAGGAAGTGTTGGACAGAAAATTAACAACGCAAAACCGCACCAAGGGTAATTTTGTCATTTGTCGAGATGGTGTCGGAATGGTCCGAAATTTACTAGGTTGATTGGAAATGACCCGAGAAATTGGAGTCGGGGCACATGCCCGGGATCATGGGATTTTAGCCAAATTTCGTCATTTTGGCCTCCGAATAATTAATTTCCGTATTAATTACGTCAGGTTAAAGATGTGTTGGACAAAGAATTAACAACGCAAGACCGAACCAGGGGCAATTTTTTTTATTTGTCGCGACGGTGTCAGAATGGACCGAATTTGGCAGTTTGATTTGAAACAGCCCCAGAAATTGGACTCGGGGTACAAACCAGGGATAAAAGGATTTTAGCCAAATTCCTTCGTTTAGGCCTCCGAATAATTAATTTCCGGATTAATTATGTAAGGCTGAAGCAGTGTTGGACAGAAAATTAACAAATAAAAACCGCACCAGGGGCAATATTGTCATTTCTCGCGATGGGTCGGAATGGGCCGAAATTTGGATGGTTGATTGGGAATGGCCCAAGAAATTGGAGTCGGGGCACATACCCGGGATCAAGGGATTTTGGCCAAATTCCTTCGTTTAGACCTCTGAATAATTAATTTTCCTTTTAATTATGTTAGGCTGAAGAAGTGTTGGACAGAAAATTAACAAAGAAAAACCGCACAAGGGAAAATTTCGTAATTTGTCGCGACGGTGTCGGAATGGGCCCAAATTTGGCAGGTTGGTTAGAAACGGCCCCAGAAATTGGAGTGGGGGCATACACCCGGGATCACGGGATTTTAGCCAAATTCATTTGTTTAGGCCTCCGAATAATTAATTTCCGTATTAATTATGTCAAGTTGAAGAAGTGTTGGACAGAAAATTGACAACACAAACCCGCACCAGGGGTAATTTCGTCATTTGTTACGACGGTGTCGTAACGGGCCAAAATTTGGCAAGTTGATTTGAAACGGCCCGAGAAATTGGACTCGGGGCAAAGACCCGAGATCACGGGATTTTATCCAAATTCCTCCGTTTAGGCCTCCGAATAATTAATTTTCGTATTAATTATGTCAGGTTGAAGAAGTGTTGGACAAAAAATTAAAAAATAAAAATCACACTTGGGACAATTTCGTCATTTGTCACGACGGTGTCGGAATGGACCGAAATTTGGCAGGTTGATTGGAAACGTCCCGTGAAATTGGACTCGGGGCATAGACCCGGGATCACGTGATTTTAGCAAAATTCCTTCATTTAGGCCTCCGAATAATTAATTTCCGTATTAATTATGTCAGGTTGAAGATGTCTTGGACAGAAAATTAACAAAGAAAAGCCGCACCAGGGGCAATTTCTTCATTTGTCGCGACGGTGTCGGAATGGGCCGAAATTTGGTAGGTTGATTGGAAACGACCCGAGAAATTGGACTCGGGGCACAGACCCGGGATCCTGGGATTTTAGCCAAATTCCTTCGTTTAGGCCTTCGAATAATTAATTTCTGTATTAATTATGTCAAGTTGAAGAAGTGTTGGACAAAAAATTTTAAAAGAAAAATCGCACTAGGGGCAATTTCGTCATATGTCGAGATGGTGTCGGAATGGGCCGAAATTTCGCAGGTTGGTTCGAAATGGCCTGAAAAATTGGATTCGGGGCATAGACCCGGGATCACGAGATTTTAGCCAAATTCCTTCGTTTAGGCCTCCGAATAATTAATTTCCGTATTAATTATATCAGGTTGAAGATGTGTTGGACAAAAAATTAACAAAGAGAATCCGCACCATGGGCAATATCGTCTTTTGTTGCGGCGGTGTTGGAATGGGCCGAAATTTGGCAGGTTGATTGGAAACGGCCCCAGAAATTGGACTCGGGGCACTGACCCAAGATCACGTGATTTTAGCCAAATTCCTTCGTTTAGGCCTCCGAATAATTAACTTTCCTATTAATTATATCGGGTTGAAGAAGTGTTGGACTGAAAATTAACAAAGAAAAACCGCACCGGTGGAAATTTCGTCATTTGTCGCGACGGTGCCGGAATTGGCCGAAATTTGGCAGGTTGATTGGAAACGGCCCCAGAAATTAGACTCAGTGCACAGTCCCGGGGTCACGGGATTTTAGCCAAATTCCTTCGTTTAGGCCTCCGAATAATTAATTTCCGTATTAATTATGTCAGGTTGAGGATGTGTTGGACAGAAAATTAACAACGCAAAATCGCACCAAGGTCAATTTTGTCATTTGTCACAAAGTTGTCGAAATGGGCCGGAATTTGGCAGGTTGATTGAAAACGACCCCAAAAACTGGACTCGGGGCATATACCCGGGATCACGAGATTTAAACAAATTCCTTTGTTCAGGCCTCCGAATAATTAATTTTCGTATTAATTTTGTCAGGTTGAAGAAATGTCGGACAGAAAATTGAAAAAGAAAAACCGCACCCGAGGCAATTTCTTCATATGTCGCGATGGTGTCGTAATGGGCTAAAATTTGGCAGGTTGATTGGAAGCGGCCCCAGAAATATGACTCGAGGCACAGACCCAGGATCACGGGATTTTAGCCAGATTCCTTCGTTTAGGCCTACGAATTTCGAATTAATTATGTCAAGCTGAAAAAGTGTTCGACAGAAAATTAACAAAGAAAAATCGTACCAGGGGCAATTTTGTCAATTTTCGCGACGGTATCGGAATGGGCCGAAATTTGGCAAGTTGATTGGAAACGGCTCCAGAAATCGGACTCAAGGCACAAACCCGGGATCACGGGATTTTAGCCAAATTTTTTCGTTTAGGCCTCCGTATAATTAATTTTCGTATTAATTATGTCAGGTCGAAGAAATGTTGGACAGAAAATTTACAACGCAACACTGCATCTGGGGCCATTTCGTCATTTGTCGCGACGGTGTCGGAATGGGCCGAAATTTGGCTAGTTGATTGGAAACGGCCCGAGAAATTGGAATCAAGCACATACCCGGGATCACAGGATTTAAGCCAAATTCCTTCGTTTTGGCCTCCGAATAATTAAATTTCGTATTAATTATGTTAGGTTGAAGATGTGTTGGACAAAAAATTAACAAAGAGAATACGCACCATGGACAATATCATCTTTTGTTGCGACGATGTCCGAATGGGCCGAAATTTGGCAGGTTGATTGGAAACGGCCCCAAAAATTGGACTCGAGGCACCGACCCGGGATCATGGGATTTTAGCCAAATTCCTTCGTTTAGGCCTCCGAATAATTAATTTTCATATTAATTATGTTGGGTTGAAGAAGTGTTGGATAGAAAATTAACAAAGAAAAACCGCACCAGGGTCAATTTTGTCATTTGTCACAAAGTTGTCGGAATGGGCCGGAATTTGGCAGGTTGATTGGAAACGGCCCCAAAAACTGGACTCGGGGCACATACCCGGGATCACGGGATTTTAACCAAATTCCCTCGTTTAGGCCTCCGAATAATTAATTTCTGTATTAATTATGTCAGGTTGAAGAAATGTTGGACAGAAAATTAAAAAAGAAAAATCGAACCCGGGGCAATTTCGTCATTTGTCGCGATGGTGTCGTAATGGGCTGAAATTTGGCAGGTTGATTGGAAATAACCCCAGAAATAAGACTCAAGGCACAGACCCATGATCACGGGATTTTAGCCAAATTCCTTCGTTTAGGCCTCCGAATAATTAAATTTCGTATTAATTATGTCAGGCTAAAGAAGTGTTCGACAGAAAATTAACAAAGAAAAATCATACTGGGGGCAATTTTGTTAATTTTCGTGACGGTGTCAGAATGGGCCGAAATTCGGCAGGTTGATTGGAAACGGCACGAAAAATTGGACTCGAAGCACAGTCCCGGGATCACGTGATTTTAGCCAAATTCCTTCGTTTAGGCCTCCGAATAATTAATTTTCGTATTAATTATGTCAGGTTGAGGATGTGTTGAAAAGAAAATTAACAACGCAAAATCACACCAGGGTCAATTTTGTCCTTTGTCACAAAGTTGTCGGAATGGCCCGAAATTTGGCAGGTTGATTGGAAACGGCCCCAAAAACTGGACTCGAGGCACATTCCCGGGATCATAGGATTTTAACCAAATTCCTTCGTTTATGCCTCCGAATAATTAAATTCCGTATTAATTATGTCAGGTTGAAGAAATGTTGGATAGAAAATTAAAAAAGAAAAACTGCACCCGGGACAATTTCGTCATTTGTCGCGATGGTGTCGTAATGGGCCGAAATTTGACAGGTTGATTGGAAACGGCCTCCGAAATATGACTCGGGGCACAGACCCAGGATCACGGGATTTTAGCCAAATTCCTTCTTTTACGCCTTCGAATAATTAAATTTCGTATTAATTATGTCAGGCTAAAGAAGTGTTCGATAGAAAATTAACAAAGAAAAATCGTACCAGGGGCAATTTTGTCAATTTTCGCGATGGTGTCGGAATGGGCTGAAATTTGGCAAGTTGATTGGAAACGTCCCCAGAAATTGGAGTCGAGGAACAAACCCGAGATCACGGGATTTTAGCCAAATTTTTTCGTTTAGGCCTCCGAATAATTAATTTCCGTATTAATTATATCAGGTCGAAGAAGTGTTGGACAGAAAATTAACAACGCAATACCGCACCTGGGCCATTTCGTCATTTGTCGAGACGGTGTCGGAATGGGTCAAAATTTGCCAGGTTGATTGGAAACGGCCCGAGAAATTGGAGTCGTGGCACATACCCGGGATCACAGGATTTTAGCCAAATTCCTTCGTTTTGGCCTCTGAATAATTAATTTTCGTATTAATTACGTCAGGTTGAAGATGGGTTGGACAGAGAATTAACAACGCAAAACTGAACCAGGGGAAATTTTGTCATTTCTCGCGACGGTGTCAGAATGGGCCGAATTTGGTAGGTTGATTGGAAATGGCCCCAGAAATTGGACTCGAAGTACAGACCCGGGATAAAGGGATTTTAGCCAAATTCCTTCATTTAGGCCTCCGAATAATTAATTTCCGTATTAATTACGCCTGGTTGAAGAAGTGGTGGATAGAAAATTAACAAAGAAAAACTGCACCAGGGTCAATTTCGTCATTTGTCGCAATGGTGTTGTAATGGGCCGAAATTTGGTAGGTTGATTGGAAACGGCCCGAGAAATTGGACTCGAGGCACAAACCCAGAATAATGGGATTTTAGCCAAATTCTTTCGTTTAGGCCTCCAAATAATTAATTTTCGTATTAATTATGTCAGGTTGAAGATGTGTTGGACAAAATATTAAAGAAAAAAAACCGCACTAGGGGCAATTTCTTCATTTGTCGCAACAGTGTCGGAATGGGCTGAAATTTGGCAGGTTTAATTGAAACGGCCCAAGAAATTGGACTCAGGGCACAGACCCAGGATCAAGGAATTTTAGCCAAATTCCTTCGTTACGCTTCTGAATAATTAATTTCCATATTAATTATGTCAAGTTGAAGAAGTGTTGGATAGAAAATTAACAACCCAAAACCGCACTAGGGCCAATTTCGTCATTTGTCGCGACGGTGTCGTAATGGGCCGAAATTTGGCAGGTTGATTGGAAATTGCCCCAGAAATTGGACTTTGGGCACAGACCCGGGATCGCGGGATTTTAGCCAAATTCCTTCGTTTAGGCCTCTGAATAATTAAATTCCGTATTAATTATGTCAGACTAAAGAACTGTTGGACAGAAAATTAATAAAGAAAAATCGTACCAGGGCAATTTTTTCATTTTTCGCAACAAAGTCGGAGTGGGCCGAAATTTGGCTGGTTGATTGGAAACGGCCCCAGAAATTGTACAAGAGGCACAGACCCGGGATCATGGGATTTTAGCCGAATTTTTTTCATTTTGGCCTCTGAATAATTAATTTCCGTATTAAGTATGTCAGGTTGAAGAAGTGTTGGACAGAAAATTAACAACGTAAAACCGCACCAGGGGCAATTTCATCATTTGTCGCGACGGTTTCGGAATAGGCCGAAATTTGGCTAGTTGATTGAAAACGGCCCGAGAAATTGGAGTCAGGGCACACACCCGGGATCATAGGATTTTAGCAAAATTCCTTCGATTTGGTCTCCGAATAATTAAATTTCGTATTAATTATGTCAGGTTGAAGATGTGTTGGACAAAAAATTAATAACGCAAAACCGAAGAAGGGGCAATTTTGTCATTTGTCGCGATGGTGTCAGAATGGGCTGAATTTGGCAGGTTGATTGGAAATGGCACCAGAAATTGGACTCGGGGTGCAGACCCGGGATAAAGGGATTTTAACCAAATTCCTTCGTTTAGGCCTCCGAATAATTAATTTCTGCATTAATTATGTCAGGTTGAAGATGTGTTGGACAGAAAATTAACAACGCAAAACCGTACCAGGGGCAATTTCGTCATTTGTCGCGAAGGTGTCGGAATGGGCCGAAATTTGGCAGGTTGATTGGAAACGGCCCCAGAAATTGGAGTCGGGGCATGGACCCGGGATCACGGGATTTTAGACAAATTCCTTCGTTTAGGCCTCCGAATAATTAATTTCCGTATTAATTATGTTAGGTCGAAGAAGTATAGGATAGAAAATTAACAACGCAAAACCGCACCAGGGGCAATTTCGTCATTTGTCGCGACGGTGTCGGAATAGACCGAAATTTGGCAAATTGATTAGAAACGGCCCCAGAAATTGGAGTTGGGGCTCAGACCCGGGATCACCGGAATTTAGCCAAATTCCTTCATTTAGGCCTCCAAATAATTAATTTTCGTGTTAAATATCTCAGGTTGAAGATGTGTTGGACAGAAAATTTACAACGAAAAGCCGCACCAGGGGCATTTTCGTCATTTGTCACAATGGTGTCAGAATGGGCCGAAATTTTGCAGGTTGATTGGAAACGTCCTGAGAAATTGGAGTTGGGGCACAGACCCGGGATCACGGGATTTTAGCGAAATTCCTTCGTTTAGGCCTCTGAATAATTAGTTTCCATATTAATTATGTCCGAATAAAGAAGTGTTGACTGAAAATTAACAAAGAAAATCGTACCAGGGGCAATTTCGTCATTTGTCACAACGGTGTTGGAATGGGCCGAAATTTGGCAAGTTGATTGGAAACGGCCCGAGAAATTGGACTTGGGGCACATACCCAGGATCATGGGATTTTAGCCAAATTCCTTCGTTTAGGCCTCCGAATAATTAATTTCCACATTAATTATGACAGTTTCAAGATGTGTTGGACAGAAAATTAACAAAGAAATGCGGTACCATGGGCAATTTCGTCATTTATCACGACGGTGTCGAAATTGGCTGAAATTTGGCAGGTTGACTGGAAACGGCCCAAGAAATTGGAGTCGGGGTACAGACCCGCGATCACGAGAATTTAGACATTTCCTTCTTCTAGGCCGTCGAATAATTAATTTCTGTATTAATTATGTCAGGTTGAAGAAGTGTTGGACAGAAAATTAAGAAAGAAAAACCGCATCAGGGACAATTTCGTCATTTGTCGCGACGGTGTCGGAATGGGCCGAAATTTGGCAGGCCCATAGGAAACGGCCCGAGAAATTGGACTCGGGGCAGATACCCGGGTTCAAAGGATTTTAGCCAAATTCCTTCATTTAGGCCTCCGAATAATTAATTTTCGTATTAATTATGTCAGGTTGAAGAAGTGTTGAACAGAAAATTAAAAAAGAAAAACCGTACAAGGGGTGATTTCGTCATTTGTCGCGACGGTGTCGGAATGGGCCGAAATTTGGCAGGTGGATTGGAAAGGGACCGAGAAATTGGACTCGAGGCACTGACTCGGGATCATGGGATTTTAGCCAAATTCCTTCATTTAGGCCTCCGAATAATTAACTTCCATATTAATTATGGCAGGTTGAAGCTGTGTTGGACAGAAAATTAACAAAGAAAAGCCGCACCATGGGCAATTTCGTCATTTGTCGCGACGATATCAAAATTGGCTGAAATTTGGCAGGTTGATTGGAAACGGCCCAAGAAATTGGAGTCGGGGCACAGATCTGGGATCACGGGATTTTAGAAAATTCCTTCGTTTAGGCCGTCCAATAATTAATTTCCATATTAATTATGTTAGGCTGACGAAGTGTTGAACAGAAAATTAACAAAGAAAAACCGCACCGGGGGTAATTTCGTCATTTGTCACGACGGTGTCAGAATGGGCAGAAATTTGGCAGGTTGATTGGAAACGGCCCGAGAAATTGGACTCAGGGCAAAGACCCCGGTTCACGGGATTTTAGCCAAATTCCTTCGTTTAGGCCTCCGAATAATTAATTTCCATATTAAATATGTCAGGTTGAAGAAGTGTTGGACAGAAAATTAAAAAAGAAAAATCGTAGCAGGGGCAATATCGTTATTTGTCGCGATGGTGTCGGAATGGGTCGAAATTTGGTAGGTTTATTTGAAACGGGCCGAGAAATTGGACTTGGGGCAGAGAACTGGGATCACGGGATTTTAGCCAAATTCCTTCGTTTAGGCCTCCGAATAATTAATTTCCATATTAATTATGTCAGGTCGAAGAAGTGTTGGACAGAAAATTAACAACACAATACCGCACCTGGGCCATTTCGTCATTTGTCGAGACGGTGTCAGAATGGGTAAAAATTTGGCAGGTTGATTGGAAACGGCCCGAGAAATTGGAGTCGTGGCACATACCCGGGATCACGGGATTTTAGCCAAATTCCATCGTTTTGGCCTCTGAATAATTAATTTCCGTATTAATTACGTCAGGTTGAAGATGTGTTGGACAGAGAATTAACAACGCAAAACTGAACCTAGGGCAATTTTGTCATTTGTTGCGACAGTGTCAAAATGGGCCAAATTTGGCAGGTTGATTTGAAACGGCCCCAGAAATTGGACTCGAAGTACAGACCCGAGATAAAGGGATTTTAGCCAAATTCCTTCATCTAGGCCTCCGAATAATTAATTTCCTTTTTGATTATGCTAGGTTTAAGAAGTGGTGGACAGAAAATTAACAAAGAAAAACTGCACCAGGGTCAATTTCGTCATTTCTCGCGATGGTGTTGTAATGGGCCGAAATTTGGCAGGTTGATTGGAAACGGCCCAAGAAATTGGACTCGAGGTACAAACCCGGAATAACGGGATTTTAGCCAAATTCCTTCGTTTAGGCCTCCAAATAATTAATTTCCGTATTAATTATGTCAGGTTGAAGACGTGTTGGACAAAATATTAAAGAAAAAAAACCGCACCAGGGGCAATTTCGTCATTTGTCGCGACGGTGCCGGAATGGGCTGAAATTTAGCAGGTTTATTGGAAACGGCCCAAGAAATTGGACTCGGGGCACAGACGGGGATCAAGGGATTTTAGCCAAATTCCTTCGTTTACGCATCTGAATAATTTATTTTTGTATTAATTAAGTCAAGTTGAAGAAGTGTTGGACAGAAAATTAACAACGTAAAACCGCACCAAGGCCAATTTCGTCATTTGTCGCGACGGTGTCGTAATGGGCCGAAATTTGGCAGGTTGATTGGAAACGGCCCCAGAAATTGGACTCTGGGCACAGACCCGGGATCACGGGATTTTAGCCAAATTCCTTCGTTTAGGCCTCTGAATATTAGATTCCGTATTAATTATGTCAGACTAAAGAAGTGTTGGATAGAAAATTAATAAAGAAAAATTGTACCAGGGTAATTTTTTCATTTTTCGCGACGAAGTCGGAGTGGGCCGAAATTTGGCAGGTTGATTGGAAACGGCCCCAGAAATTGGACATAAGGCACAGACCCGGGATCACGGGACTTTAGCCAAATTTTTTTCATTTTGGCCTCTGAATAATTAATTTCCGTATTAAGTATGTCAGGTTGAAGAAGTGTTGGATAGAAAATTAACAACGTAAAACCACACCAGGGGCAATTTCATCATTTGTCGCGATGGTGTCGGAATGGGCCGAAATTTGGCTAGTTGATTGGAAACGGCCCGAGAAATTGGAGTCAGGGCACACACCCGGGATCATAGGATTTTAGCAAAATTCCTTCGTTTTGGCCTCTGAATAATTAAATTTTGTATTAATTATGTCAAGTTGAAGATGTGTTGGACAAAAAATTAATAACGCAAAACCGAACAAGAAGCAATTTTGTCATTTGTCGCGATGGTGTCAAAATGGGCCGAATTTGGCAGGTTGATTAGAAATGGCACCAGAAATTGGACTCGGGGTGCAGACCCGGGATAGAGGGATTTTAGCCAAATTCCTTCGTTTAGGCCTCCGAATAATTAATTTTCGTATTAATTATGTCAGGTTGAAGATGTGTTGGACAGAAAATTAACAACGCAAAACCGTACCAGGGGTAATTTCGACATTTGTCGCGACGGTGTCGGAATGGGCCGAAATTTGGTAGGTTGATTGGAAACTGCCCCAAAAATTGGAGTCGGGGCACGGACCCGGGATCACGGGATTTTAGACAGATTCCTTCGTTTAGGCCTCCGAATAATTAATTTCCGTATTAATTATGTCAGGTCGAAGAAGTGTAGGATAGAAAATTAACAACGCAAAACCGCACCATGGGCAATTTCGTCATTTGTCGCGACGGTGTCGAAATAGACCGAAATTTGGCAGGTTGACTGGAAACGGCCCCAGAAATTGGAGTTGGGGGCTCAGACCCGGGATCACCAGAATTTAGCCAAATTCCTTCGTTTAGGCCTCCAAATAATTAATTTTCGTATTAATTATGTCAGGTTGAAGATGTGTTGGACACAAAATTAACAACGAAAAGTCGCACCAGGGGCATTTTCGTCATTTGTCGTGATGGTGTCGGAATGGGCCGAAATTTTGCAGGTTGATTGGAAATGTCCCAAGAAATTGGAGTTGGGGCACAGACCCGGGATCACGGGATTTTAGCGAAATTCCTTCGTTTAGGCCTCTGAATAATTAGTTTCCATATTAATTATGCCCGAATAAAGAAGTGTTGACTGAAAATTAACAACGAAAATCACACCATGAGCAATTTCGTCATTTGCCACGATGGTGTCGGAATGGGCCAAAATTTGGCAAGTTGATTGGAAACGGCCCGAGAAATTGGACTTGGGGCACAGACCTGGGATCACGAGATTTTGGCCAAATTCCTTCGTTTAGGACTCCGAATAATTAATTTCCATATTAATTATGTCACGTTGAAGATGTATTGGATAGAAAATTAACAAAGAAAAGCCGCACCAGTGACAATTTCGTCATTTGTCGCGACGGTGTCGGAATAGGCCGAAATTTGGCAGGTTGATTGAAAACGGCCCTAGAAATTGGAGTCGGGGCACAGACCCGGGATCACGAGACTTTAGCCAAATTCCTTCGTTTAGGCCTCCGAAAAATCAATTTCCGTATTAATTATGCCAGGTTGAAGAAGTGTTGGACAAAAAATTAAAAAAGAAAAACTGTACCAGGGACGATTTCGTCATTTGTCACGACGGTGTCGGAATGGGCCAAAATTTGGCAAGTTGATTGGAAACGGCCCGAGAAATTGGACTTGGGGCACAGACCTGGGATCACGGGATTTTGGCCAAATTCCTTCGTTTAGGACTCCGAATAATTAATTTCCATATTAATTATGTCACGTTGAAGATGTATTGGACAGAAAATTAACAAAGAAAAGTCGCACCAGTGATAATTTCGTCATTTGTCGCGACGGTGTCGGAATAGGCCAAAATTTGGCAGGTTAATTGAAAACGGCCCCAGAAATTGGAGTCGGGGCACAGACCCGGGATCAAGAGACTTTAGCCAAATTCCTTCGTTTAGGCCTCCGAAAAATCAATTTCCGTATTAATTATGTCAGGTTGAAGAAGTGTTGGACAAAAAATTAAAAAAGAACAACTGTACCAGGGACGATTTCGTCATTTGTCACGACGGTGTCGGAATGGGACGAAATTTGGCAGGTTGATTGGAAACGGCCCGAGAAATTGGACTCAAGGCACATGCCCGGGATCATGGGATTTTAGCCAAATTCCTTCATTTAGGCCTCCGAATAATTAATTTCCACATTAATAAAGACAGGTTCAAGATGTGTTGGACAGAAAATTAACAAAGAAATGCCGCACGATGGGCAATTTCGTCATTTGTCGCGAAGGTGTCGAAATTGGTTGAAATTTGGCAGGTTGACTGGAAACGGCCCAAGAAATTGGAGTCGGGGCACAGGCCCGGGATCCCAGGATTTTAGCCAAATTCTTTCGTTTAGGCCTCCGAATAATTAATTTTCGTATTAATTATGTCAAGTTGAAGATGTGTTGGACAGAAAATTAACAAAGAAAAATTGCACAAGTGGCAATTTCGTCATTTGTCGCGACGGTGTCGGAATGGGCTGAAATTTGGCAGATTGATTGGAAATGGCCCAAGAAATTGGACTCGGGGAACAGTCTCGGGATCACAGGATTTTAGCCAAATTCCTTCGTTTAGGCCTTCGAATAATTAATTTCGTATTAATTATGTGAGGCTGATGAAGTTTTGGACGGAAAATTAACAAAAAAAAACCGCACCAGGGCCAATATCGTCATTTGTCGCGATGGTGTCAAAATGGGCCGAAATTTGACAGGTTGATTGGAAACGGCCCAAGAAATTGGAGTCGTGACGTAGACCAGGGATCACGGAATTTTAGCTAAATTCCTTCGTTTAGGCCTCCGAATAATTAATTTCCGTATTAATTATGTCAGGTTGAAGATGTGTTGGACAGAAAATTAACAAAGAAAAATCGCACCAGGGGCAATTTCATCATTTGTCACGACAATATCGGAATGGGCCGAAATTTGGCAGGATGATTGGTAACGGCCACAAAAATTGGAGTCGAGGGACAAACCCGAGATCACGGGATTTTAGCCAAATTCCTTCGTTTAGGCCTCCGAATAATTAATTTTGTATTAATTATGTCAGGTTGATGAAGTGTTGGACGGAAAATTAACAAAGAAAAACCGCACTAGGGCCAATATCGTCATTTGTCGCGACAGTTTCAAAATGGGCTGAAATTTGGCAGGTTGATTGAAAACGGCCCGAGAAATTGGAGTCGGGGCACTGACCAGGGATCACGGGATTTTAGCCATATTTCTTCATTTAGGCCTCCAAATAATTAATTTCCGTATTAATTATGTCAGGTTAAAGATGTGTTGGATAGAAAATTAACAAAGAAAAACCGCAACAGGGGCAATTTTGTCATTTGTCACGACGGAGTCGGAATGGGTCGAAATTTGGCAGGATGATTGGAAACGGCCCAGAAATTTGAGTCAAGGGACAGACCCGAGATCACAGGATTTCAGCCAAATTCCATCATTTAGGCCTCCGAATAATTAATTTCCGCATTAATTATGTCAGGTTGAAGAAGTGTTGGACGGAAAATTAACAAAGAAAAACCGCACCAGGGCCAATATTGCCATTTGTCGCGATGGTGTCAAAATGGGCCGAAATTTGGGAGGTTGATTAGAAATGCCCAGAGAAATCGGAGTCGGGGTACAGACCCGGGATCACGGGATTTTAGCCAAATTCCTTCGTTTAGGCCACCAAATAAATAATTTTCGTATTTATTATGTCAGGTTGAAGATGTGTTGGACAAAAAGTTAACAAAGAAAAACCGCTCTAATGGCTGTTTCCTCATTTGTTGCGATGGTGTCGGAATGGACTGAAATTTGGCAGATTGATTGGAAACGGCCCAAGAAATTGGACTCGGGGAACAGTCCCGGGATCACGGGATTTCAGCCAAATTCTTTCGTTTAGGCCTCTGAATAATTAACTTTTCAATAAATTAAGTTAGGTGGAAGATGTGTTGGACCGAAAATTAACAACGCAAAATTGCACCAAGGGCAATTTTGTCATTTGTCGTGACGGTGTCGGATTGGGCCGAAATTTTAGCTGGTTGATTGGAAACAGCCCCAAAAAACGGAGTTGGGGCACAGACCCGGGATCACGGGATTTTAGCCAAATTCCTTCGCATAGGCCTCCAAATAACTAATTTTCATATTAATTATGTCAGGTTGAAGAAGTGTTGGATAGAAAATTAACAACGCAAAACCGCACCAAGGGCAATTTTTTCATTCATCGCGACGGCGTCAGAATGGGCCGAAATTTGGCTGGTTGACTGGAAATGGCCCTAGAAATTGGAGTCGGGGCACTGACTCGGGACCACGAGAATTTAGCCAAATTCCTTCGTTTAGGCCTTCGAATAATTAATTTTCGTATTAAGTATGTCAGGTTGAAGAAGTGTTGGAATGAAAATTGAAAAAAAAACTGCACCGGTGCAATTTCGTTATTTGTCGCGATGGTGGCAAAATGGGCCGAAATTTGGCAGGTTAATTGGAAACGGTCCGAGAAATTGGAGTCGGGGCACAGACATGGGATCACAGGATTTTTGCCAAATTCCTTCGTTTAGGCCTTCGAATAATTAATTTCTGGATTAATTATGTTAGGTTGAAGAAGTGTTGGACAGAAAATTAACAAAGAAAAACTGCACCAGGGGCAATTTCGTCATTTGTCGTGACGGTGTCGTAAAGGGCCGAAATTTGGTAGGTTGATTGGAAACGGCCCGAAAAATTGTAGTCGGGGCACAGACCCGGGATCACGAGATTTTTGCCAAATTCTTTCGTTTAGTCCTCTGAATAATTAATTTCCGTATTAATTATGTCTGGTTGAAAAAGTGTTGGACAGAAAATTAACAAAGAAAAATCGCATCAGGGACAATTTTGTCATTTGTCGCGACGGTGTCGGAATGGGCCTAAATTTGGCAAGTTGATTGAAAAGGCCTCAGAAATTAGAGTCGAGGGACAAACCCGAGATCATGGGATTTTAGCCAAATTCCTTCGTTTAGGCCTCCGAATAAATAATTTTCGTATTAATTATGTGAGGTTGAAGAAGTGTTGGACGGAAAATTAACAAAGAAAAATCACACCCGGGCCAATATCGTCATTTGTCGCGACGGTGTAAAAATGGGCCGAAATCTGGCAGGTTGATTAGAAACGGCCCGAGAAATTGGAGTCGGGGCACAAACCTGGGATCACGGGATTTTTGCCAAATTTGTTCGTTTAGGCCTCCGAATAATTAACTTCCGTATTAATTATGTCAGGTTGAAGATGTGCTGGACAGAAAATTAACAAAGAAAAATCACACCAGGGGCAATTTCGTCATTTGTCGCGACGGTGTAGGAATGGGCCAAAATTTGGCTGGTTGATTGGGAACGACCCGAGAAATTGTAGTCGGGGTACAGACCCGAGATCCCGGGATTTTAGCCAAATTCTTTCGTTTAGGCCTCTGAATAATTAATTTTCGTATTAATTATGTCAGGTTGAAGATGTGTTGGACAGAAAATTAACAAAGAAAAATTGCACAAGTGGCAATTTCGTGATTTGTCGCGACGGTGTCGAAATGGGCCGAAATTTGGCAGATTGATTGGAAACGGCCCAAGAAATAGGACTCGGGGAACAGTCCTGGGATCACGGGATTTTAGCCAAATTCTTTCGCTTAGGCCTCCGAATAATTAATTTCGTATTAATTATGTGAGGTTGATGAAGTGTTGGACGGAAAATTAACACAGAAGAACCGTACCAGGGCCAACATCGTCATTTGTCGCGACGGTGTCAAAGTGGGCCGAAATTTAACAGGTTAATTGGAAACAGCCCAAGAAATTGGAGTCGGGACACAGACCAGGGATCACGAGATTTTAGCCAAATTCCATCGTTTAGGCCTCCGAATAATTAATTTCCTTATTAATTTTGTCACGTTGAAGATGTGTTGGACAGAAAATTAACAAAGAAAAATCGCACCAAGGGCAATTTCGTCATTTGTAGCGATGGTGTCGGAGTGGGCCGAAATTTGGTACGATGATTGGAAACGGCCCCAGAAATTGGTGTCGAGGGACAGACCCGGAATCATGGAATTTCAGCCAAATTCCTTTATTTAGGCCTCCGAATAATTAATTTCCGCCTTAATTATGTCAGGTTGAAGAAGTGTTGGACGGAAAATTAAAAATGAAAAACTGTACCAGGGCCAATATCGTCATTTGTCACGACGGTGCCAAAATGGGCCGAAATTTGGTAGGTTGATTAGAAACGGCCCGTTAAATTGGAATCAGGGCACACACCCGGGATCACGGGATTTTAGCCAAATTCCTTCGTTTAGGCCTACGAATAATTAATTTCCATGTCAGGTTGAAGATGTGTTGGACAGAAAATTAACAAAGAAAAATCGCACCAGGGGCAATTTCGTCGTTTGTCGCGACGGTGTCGGAATGGGCCGAAATTTGGCTGGTTGATTGGAAACGGTCTGCGAAATTGTAGTCGGGGCATAGACCTGAGATCCCGGGATTTTAGACAAATTCTTTCGTTTAGGCCCCCGAATAATTAATTTTCGTATTAATTATGTCAGGTTAAAAGATGTGTTGGACAGAAAATTAACAAAGAAAAATCGCACCAGTGGCAATTTCGTCATTTGTCACGGCGGTGTCGGAATGGTCCGAAATTTAGCAGATTGACTGGAAACGGCCCAAGAAATTAGACTCGGGGGATCACAGGATTTTAGCCAAATTCCTTCGTTTAGGCCTCCGAATAATTAATTTTCGTATAAATTATGTCAGGTGGGAGATGTGTTGGAGAGAAAATTAACAATGCAAAATCTCACCAAGGGCAATCTTGTCATTTTTAGTGACGGTGTCGGAATGGGCCAAAATTTGGTTGACTGATTGGAAACAACCCAGAAATTGGAGTTGAGGCACAGACCCGGGATCACGAGATTTTAGCCAAATTCCTTCGCTTAGGCCTCCGAATAATTAATTTTCGTACTAAATATGTCGGGTTAGAGAAGTGTTGGACAGAAAATTAACAAAGAAAAACCGCTCTAGGGGCAATTTCGTCATTTGTCACGACGGTGTAAAAATGGGCCAAATTTTGCCAGGTTAATTGGAAACGGCCCGAGAAATTGGAGTCAGGGCACATACCCGGGATCAAGGGATTTTTGCCAAATCCCTTCGTTTAGGCCTCTAAATAATTAATTTCTACATTAATTATGTCAGGTTGAAGAAGTGTTGGATAGAAAACTAACAAAGAAAAACCGTAACAGAGGCAATTTCGTCATTTCGTCGGGACGGTGTCGGAATGAGCCGAAATTTGGCAGGTTGATTGGAAACGGCCCCAGAAATTGGACTCGAGGCACAGACCCGGGATCACGGGATTTTAGCATTTTCCTTCTATTAGGCCTCCGAATAAATAATTTTCGTATTAATTATGTCAGGTTGAAGATGTGTTGGACAAAAAATTAACAACGCAAAACCGCAACAGGGGCAAATTTATCATTTATCGTAACGTTGTCAGAATGGGCCAAAATTTGGTTGGTTGATTGGAAACGGCCCCATAAATTGGAGTCGGGGCACAGACCTAGGATCATAGGATTTTAGCCAAATTTCGTCGATTAGGCCTCCGATTAATTAATTTTCGTATTAATTATGTCAGGTTAAAGAGGTGTTGGACAAAAAATTAACAAAGAAAAACTGCACTAGGGGCAATTTCATCATTTGCCGTGGCGGTGTCGGAAAGAGCCAAATTTTGGCAGGATGATTGGAAACGGCCCGAGAAATTGGAGTCGGGTCACAGACCCGGGATCACGGGATTTTAGCCAAATTCCTTCGTTTAGACCTCCGTATTAATTATGTCAGGTTGAAGATGTGTTGGACAGAAAATTAACAAAGAAAAACCGCACCCGGGGCAATTTCGTCATTTGTCGCGACGCGTCGAAATGGGTCGAAATTTGGCAGGTTGAATGGAAACGGCCCTAGAAATTGGTGTCGGGGCACAAAACCGAGATCACGGGATTTTAGCCAAATTTCTTCGTTTAGGCCCCCGAATAATTAATTTTTGTATTAATTATGTCAGGTTGAAGAAGTGTTAGATTGAAAATTAACAACGTAAAATCGCACCAGGGGCAATTTCGTCATTTGTCGCGACGGTGTCGAAATGGGCTGAAATTTGGCAAGTTGATTGGAAACGGCACCAGAAATTGGACTCGAGGCACAGACCCGGGATCACGGGATTTTAGCCGAATTCCTTCGTTTAGGCCTCCGAATAATTAATTTCCATATTAATTATGTCAGGTTGAAGATGTGCTGGACAGAAAATTAACAACCCAAATCCGTACCAGGGGCAATTTCATCATTTGTCGCGACGGTGTCGGAATTGGCCGAAATTTGGAAGGTTGATTGGAAATGGCCCCAGAAATTGGACTCGGGGCATAGACCCTAGTCACGGGATTTTAACCAAATTCCTTCGTTTAGGCCTCCGAATAATTAATTTCCGTATTAATTATGTCAGGTTCACAAAATTAACAAAGAAAAATCGCACCAGGGGCAATTTCGTCATTTGTCGCGACGGTGTCATAATGGGCCAAAATTTGGCAGGTTGATTGGAAACAGCCCGAGAAATTGTAGTCGGGGCACAGACCCGGGATCGCGGGATTCTTGCCAAATTCTTCGTTTAGGCCTCCGAATAATTAATTTCCGTATTAATTATGTCAGGTTGAAGATGTGTTGGACAGAAAATTAAGAAAGAAAAACCGCACCAGAGGCAATTTCGTCATTTTTCATGACATCGTCGGAATGGGCCGAAATTTGGAAGGTTGATTGGAAACGGCCCTAGAAATTGGAGTCGGGGCACAGACCCGGGATCACGGGATTTTAGCCATATTCCTTCTATTAGGCCTCTGAATAATTAATTTTCGTATTAATTATGTCAGGTTGAAGATGTGTTGGGCATAAAATTAACAATGCAAAACCGCACCAGGGGCAATTTTACCATTTGTCGCGACGATGTCGGAATGGGCCGAAATTTGGCTGGTTGATTGGAATCGGCCCCAGAAATTGGACTCGGGGCACAGACCCGAGATCACGGGATTTTAGCCACATTCCTTCATTTAGGCCTCCGAATAATTAATTTTCGTATTAATTATGTCAGGTTGAAGAAGTGTTGGACATAAAATTAACAACGCAATACCGCACCAGGGGAAATTTCGTCATTTGTCGCGACGGTGTTAAAATGGGCCGAAATTTGGCAAATTGATTGGAAACGGCTCGAG
Source organism: Olea europaea var. sylvestris (assembly GCF_002742605.1). NCBI lineage: Eukaryota > Viridiplantae > Streptophyta > Magnoliopsida > Lamiales > Oleaceae > Olea > Olea europaea. The sequence continues at coordinate 58,299 of NW_019241827.1, read as the reverse complement.
AAATTGGAGTCGGGGCACAGACTCGGGATCATGGGATTTTTACCAAATTCCTTCGTTTAGGCCTCGGAATAATTAATTTCCGTATTAATTATGTCAGGTTGAAGATGTGTTGGACAAAAAATTAACAAAGAAAAACATTACCAGGTGCAATTTCGTCATTTGTCATGACGGCGTCAGAATGGGTTGAAATTTGGCAGGTTGATTGAAAACGGCCCAAGAAATTGGAGTCGAGACGCAGACCTTGGATCACGGTATTTTAGCCAAATTCCTTCGTTTAGGTCTCCAAATAATTAATTTTCGTATTAATTATGTAAGGTTGAAGATGTGTTGGATAGAAAATTAACAAAGAAAAACCGCACCAGGGGAAATTTCGTCATTTGTTGCGACGATTTCGGAATGAGTTGAAATTTGGCAGGTTGATTGGAAACGGCCCCAGAAATTGGTGTCGAGGGATAGACCCCGGATCACGGGATTTTAGCCAAATTCCTTCATTTAGGCCTCCGAATAATAAATTTTCGTATTAATTATGTCAGGTTGAAGATGTTTTGGACAGAAAATTAACAAAGAAAAATCGCACCAGGTGCAATTTTGTCATTTTTCGCGACAGTGTCGAAATGGGACGAAATTTGGTAGGTTGATTGGAAACGGCCTCAGAAATTGGACTGGGGCCACAGACCCGGGATCACAGGATTTTAGCCAAATTCCTTCTATTCGGCCTTTGAATAATTAATTTTGGTATTAATTATGTCAGGGTGAAGATGTGTTGGACATAAAATTAACAACGTAAAACCGTACCACGGTGTCGAAATGGGCCGAAATTTTGCTAGTTGATTGGAAACGCCCCCAGAAATTGGAGTCGGGGAATAAACCTGGGATCACGGGATTTTAGCTAAATTCCTTCGTTTAGGCCTCCGAGCACCAGGGACCATTTCGTCATTTGTCGCGACGGTGTCGGAATGGACCAAAATTTGGCAGGTTGATTGGAAATGGTCCGAGAAATTGGAGTCGGGTCACAAACACAGGATCTTGGGATTTTAGCCAAATTCCTTCGTTTAGGCCTCCGAATAATTAATTTCCATATTAATTATTTCAAGTTGAAGATGTGTTGGACAGAAAATTAACAAAGAAAAACCGCACCAGGGACCATTTCGTCATTTGTCGCGACTGTGTCGGAATTGGCCGACATTTGGCAGGTTGATTGGAAATAGCCCCAGAAATTGGACTCTGGGGACAGACCCGGGATCACGGGATTTTAGCTAAATTCCTTCGTTTAGGCCTCCGAATAATTAATTTTCGTATTAATTATGTCAGGTTGAAGAAGGGTTGGGTAGAAAATTAACAAAGAAAAACCGCACCAGGGACCATTTCGTCATTTGTCGCGACTGTGTCGGAATTGGCCGACATTTGGCAGGTTGATTGGAAATAGCCCCAGAAATTGGACTCTGGGGACAGACCCGGGATCACGGGATTTTAGCTAAATTCCTTCGTTTAGGCCTCCGAATAATTAATTTTCGTATTAATTATGTCAGGTTGAAGAAGTGTTGGGTAGAAAATTAACAAAGAAAAACCGCATCAGGGGCAATTTCGTCATTTGTCGCGACGGTGTCGGAATGGGCCGAAATTTGGCTGGTTGATTGGAAACGGCCCCAGAAATTAGACTCGGGGCACAGACTCGGGATCATGAGATTTTAGCCATATTCTTTCGTTTAGGAGTCCGAATAATTAATTTCCTTATTAATTATGTCAGGTTCAAGAAGTGTTGGACATAAAATTAACAACGCAAAACCGCACCAGGGGCAATTTCTTCATTTGTCGCGACAGTGTCAGAATGGGCTGAAATTTGGTAGGTTGATTGGAAACGGCCCCAGAAATTGGACTCGAGACATAGACCTGAGATCACGGGATTTTAGCCATATTCCTTCTATTTGGTCTCCGAATAATTAATTTTCGTATTAATTATGTCAGGTTGAAAATGTGTTGGACATAAAATTAACAACACAAAATTGCACCGGGGGCAATTTCGTCATTTCTCGAGACAGTGTCTGAATGGGCCGAAATTTGGCTGGTTGATTGGAAACGGCCCCAGAAATTGGACTCGAGGCATAGACCCGAGATCACGGGATTTTAGCCATATTCCTTCGTTTAGGCCTCCGAATAATTAATTTCCGTATTAATCCTGTCAGGTTGAAGAAGTGTTGGACATAAAATTAAGAACGCAAAATTGCACCAGGGGCAATTTCGTCATTTGTCGTGACGGTGTCAAAATGGGCCGAAATTTGGCAGGTTGATTGGAAACGACCCGAGAAATTGGAGTCGGGGCACAGACACGAGATCACGGGATTTTAGCGAAATCCCTTCATTTAGGCCTACGAATAATTAATTTTCGTATTAATTATGTCACGTTGAAGATGTGTTGGACAGAAAATTAACAGAGAAAAATCGTACCAAGGGCAATTGCGTCATTTGTCATGACGGTGTCGAAATGGGCCGAAATTTGGGAGATTGATTGGAAACGGCCCGAGAAACTGGAGTCAAGGTACAGAATCAGGATCACAGGATTTTAGCCAAGTTCCTTCGTTTAGGCCTCCGAATAATTAATTTTCGTATTAATTATGTCAGGTTGAAGATTTGTTGGATAGAAAATTAACAAAGAAAAATCGTACAAGAGGCAATTTGGTGATTTGTCGTGACGGTGTCGGATGGGCCGAAATTTGGCAGGTTGATTGGAAATAGACCGAGAAATTGGAGTCGAGGCACAAAGTCGGGATCACGGGATTTTAGCCAAATTCCTTCGTTTAGGCGTCCGAATAATTAATTTCCGTATGAATTATGTTAGGTTGAAGAAGTGTTGGACAGAAAATAAACAAAGAAAAACCGCACTAGGGGCAATTTCATCATTTGTCACGGCGGTGTTGGAATGGGCCGAAATTTGGTAGATCGATTTGAAACGGCCCATGAAATTGGACTCGGGGAACAGACCTGGGATCACGGGATTTTAGCCGAATTCCTTCGTTTAGGCCTCCGACTAATTAATTTTCGTATAAATTATGTCAGGTGGAAGATGTGTTGGACAGAAAATTAACAACGTAAAATCGCACCAAGGGCAATTTTGTCATTTGACGCGACGGTGTCGAAATGGGCCAAAATTTGGCTGGTTGATTGGAAACGAAGCCAGAAATTGGAGTCGGGCACAGACTCGGGATCACGAGATTTTTGTCAAATTCCTTTGTTCAGATTAATTTCCACATTAATTATGTTAGGTTGAAGAAGTATTGGATAGAAAAATAACAAAGAAAAAACCGTACCAGGGGTAATTTCGTCATTTGTCACGACGGTGCAAAATGGGCCGAAATATGGCAGGTTGATTGGAAACGGCTCGAGAAATTGGAGTCGGGGTACAAACCTGGGATCACGAGATTTTAGCCTAATTCCTTCGTTTAGGCCTCCGAATAATTAATATCCTTATTAATTATGTAGGTTGAAGATGTGTTGGACAGAAAATTAACAAAGAAAAACCACACCAGGGGCAATTTCGTCATTTGTCGCGACGGTGTCAGAATGGGCTGAAATTTGGCAGGTTGATTGGAAACGGCCCCAGAAATTGGAGTAAAGGGACAGACCCATGATCACGGGATTTTAGCCAAATTCCTTATTTTAGGCCTCCGAATAATTAATTTCGTATTAATTGTGTCAGGTTGATGAAGTGTTGGACGGAAAATTAACAAAGAAAATCCGCACCTGGGCCAATATCGTCATTTGAGGCGACGGTGTCAAAATGGGCCGAAATTTGACAGGTTGATTGGAAACGGCCCGAGAAATTGGAGTCGGGGCGCAGACCTGGGATCACGGGCTTTTACCTAAATTCCTTCGTTTAGGCCTCCGAATAATTAATTTCCATATTAATTATGTCAGGTTGAAGATGTGTTGGACAGAAAATTAACAAAGAAAAATCGCACCAGGGGAAATTTTGTCATTTGTCGCGACGGTGTCGGAATGGGCTGAAATTTGGCAGGTTAACTGGAAATGGCCCCAGAAATTGGAGTCGAGGGACAGACCCAGGATCACGGGATTTTACCCAAATTCCATTGTTTAGGCCTCTGAATAATTAATTTCGTATTAATTCTGTCAGGTTGATGAAGTGTTGGACGGAAAATTAACAAAGAAAAATCGCACCAGGGGTAATTTCGTCATTTGTCGGGACGGTGTCAAAATGGGCCGAAATTTGGCAGGTTGATTGGAAACGGCCCGAGAAATTGGAGTCGGGGCACAGACTATGGATCATGGGATTTTAACCAAATTCCATCGTTTAGGCCTCCGAATAATTAATTTCCGTATTAATTATGTCAGGTTAAAGATGTGTTGGATAGAAAATTAACAAAGAATAATCGCACCAGGGGCAACTTCGTAATTTGTCGCGACGGTGTCGGAATGGGCCAAAATTTGGCAGGATGATTGGAAACGGCCCTAGAAATTGGAGTCGAGTGACAGACCCGGGATCACGGGATTTCAGTCAAATTCCTTCGTTTAGGCCTCCGATTCGCATTAATTACGCCAGGTTGAAGAAGTGTTGGACGAAAAATTAACAAAGAAAAATCGCACCAGGGCCAATATCGTCATTTGTCATGACGGTGTAAAAATGGGCCAAAAATTAGCAGGTTGATTTGAAACGGCCCGAGAAATTGGAGTCGGGGCCCAGACCCGGGATCACGGGATTTTGGCCAAATTCCTTCATTTAGGCCTCCGAATAATTAATTTTCGTATTAATTATGTCAGGTTGAAGATGTGTTGGACAGAAAATTAACAAAGAAAAATCGCACCAGGGGCGATTTCGTCATTTGTCGCGATGGTGTCGGAATGGGCCGAAATTTGGCTGGTTGATTTGAAACGGACCGAGAAATTGTAGTCGGGGCACAAACCCGGGATCCCGTGATTCTAGCCAAATTCTTTCGTTTAGGCCTCCGAATAATTAATTTTCGTATTAATTATGTCAGGTTGAAGATGTGTTGGACAGAAAATTAACAAAGAAAAATCGCACAAGTGGCAATTTCGTTATTTGTCGTGCCGGTGTCGGAACGGGCGAAATTTGGCAGCTTGATTGGAAACGGCCCAAGAAATTGGACTCGGGGAACAGTCCCGAGATCACGGGATTTTAGCCAAATTCCTTTGTCTAGGCCTCCGAATAATTAATTTTCGTACAAATTATGTCAGGTTGAAGATGTGTTGGACAGAAAATTAACAAAGAAAAACCGTACGAGTGGCAATTTCGTCATTTGTCGTGACGGTGTCGGATGGGCCGAAATTTGGCAGGTTGATTGGAAACGGACCGAGAAATTGGAGTTGAGGCACAGAAGTCGGGATCACGGGATTTTACCCAAATTCCTTCATTTAGGCATCCGAATAATTAATTTTCGTATTAATTATGTCAGGTTGAAGAAGTGTTGGACAGAAAATTAACAAAGAAAAACTGCACTAGGGGCAATTTCGTCATTTATCGCGACGGTGTCGGAATGGGCCGAAATTTGGTAGATCGATTGGAAATAGCCCATGAAATTGGACTCAGGGAACAGACCCGGGATCATGGGATTTTAGCTAAATTCCATCGTTTAGGCCTCCGACTAATTAATTTTCGCATCAATTATGTCAGGTGGAAGATGTGTTGGATAGAAAATTAACAACGTAAAATCACACCAAGGGCAATTTTGTCATTTGTCGCGACGGTGTCGGAATGGGCCAAAATTTGGCTGGTTGATTGGAAACGGCGCCAAAAATTGGAGTCGGGCCACAGACCCGGGATCACGGGATTTTTGTCAAAATCCATTCTTCAGATTAATTTCCATATTAATTATGTCAGGTTGAAGATGTGTTGGACAGAAAATTAACAAAGAAAAACCGCACCAGGGGTAATTTTATCATTTGTCGCGACGGTGTCAAAATGGGCCGAAATATGGCAGGTTGATTGGAAACGGCCCTAGAAATTGGAGTCGGGGCACAAACCTGAGATCATGAGATTTTAGCCTAATTCCTTCGTTTAGGCCTCCGAATAATTAATTTTTGTATTAATTATGTAGGTTGAAGATGTGTTGGACAGAAAATTAAGAAAGAAAAACCACACCAGGGGCAATTTCGTCATTTGTTGCGACGGTGTCAGAATGGGTCGAAATTTGGCAGGTTGATTGGAAACGGCCCCAGAAATTGGAGTCGAGGGATAGACCCGGGATTACGGGATTTTAACCAAATTCCTTCGTTTAGGCCTTCAAATAATTAATTTCGTATTAATTATGTCAGGCTGATGAAGTGTTGGACGGAAAATTAACAAAGAAAAACTGCATCAGGGCCAATATCGTCGTTTGTCACGACTGCGTAAAAATGGACCGAAAATTGGCAGGTTGATTAGAAACGGCCCGAGAAATTGGAATCGGGGCACAGACCCGGGATCACGGGATTTTAGCCAAATTCCTTCGTTTAGGCCTCCGAATAATTAATTTTCGTGTTAATTATGTCAGGTTGAAGAAGTGTTGGACGGAAAATTAACAAAGAAAAACCGCACCAGGGTTAATTTCGTCATTTGTCGCGACGGTGTCAAAATAGGCCGAAATATGGTAGGTTGATTGGAAATTGCCCGAGAAATTGGAGTTGGGGCACAAACCTGGATCACGAGATTTTAGCCTAATTCCTTCGTTTAGGCCGCCGAATAATTAATTTTCGTATTAATTATGTAGGTTGAAGATGTGTTGGACAGAAAATTAACAAAGAAAAACTGCACCAAGGGCAATTTCGTCATTTGTCACGACGGTGTCAGAATGGGCCGAAATTTGGCAAGTTGATTGGAAACGGCCCCAGAAATTTGAGTCGAGGGACAAACCCGGGATCACGGGATTTTAGCCAAATTTCTTCGTTTAGGCCTCCGAATAATTAATTTCGTATTAATTATGTCAGGTTGATGAAGTGTTAGACGGAAAATTAACAAAGAAAAACTGCACCTGGGCCAATATCGTCATTTGAGGCGACGGTGTCAAAATGGGCCGAAATTTGACAGGTTGATTGGAAACGGCCCGAGAAATTGGAGTCGGGGCATAGACCAGGGATCGCAGGATTTTAGCCAAATTCCTTCGTTTAGGCCTCCGAATAATTAATTTCCGTATTAATTATGTTAGGTTGAAGATGTGTTGGACAGGAAATTAACAAAGAAAAATTGCACCATGGGCAATTTCGTCATTTGTCGCGACGGTGTCAGCATGGGCCGAAATTTGGCAGGTTGATTGGAAACGGCCCCAGAAATTGGAGTCGAGGGACAGACCCGGGATCACGGGATTTTAGACAAATTTCTTCATTTAGGCCTCCGAATAATTAATTTCGTATTAATTATTTCGGGTTGATGAAGTGTTGGACGGCAAATTAACCAAGAAAAACCGCACCTGGGCCAATATCGTCATTTGAGGCGAATGTGTCAAAATGGGCCGAAATTTGACATGTTGATTGGAAGCGGCCCGAGAAATTGGAGTCAGGGTATAGACCAGGGATCAGAGGATTTTAGCCAAATTTCGTCGTTTTGGCCTTCGAATAATTAATTTCTGTATTAATTATGTCAGGTTGAAGATGTGTTGGACAGGAAATTAGCAAAGAAAAATCGTACAAGTGGCAATTTCGTTATTTGCCGCGCCGGTGTCGGAATGGGCGAAATTTGGCAGATTGATTGGAAACGGCCCAGGAAATTGGACTTGGGGAATAGTCCGGGGATCACGGGATTTTAGCCAAATTCCTTTGTTTAGGCCTCCGAATAATTAATTTTCGTACAAATTATGTCAGGTTGAAGATGTGTTGGACAGAAAATTAACAAAGAAAAACCATACGAGAGGCAATTTTGTCATTTGTCGTGAAAGTGTCGGATGGGCCGAAATTTGGCAGGTTGATTGGAAACGGACCGAGAAATTGGAGTCGAGGCATAGAAGTCGGGATCACGGGATTTTAGCCAAATTCCTTCATTTCGGCGTCCGAATAATTAATTTCTGTATTAGTTATGTCAGGTTGAAGAAGTGTTGGACAGAAAATTAACAAAGGAAAACCGCACTAGGGGCAATTTCGTCATTTATCGCGACGGTGTCGGAATGGGCCGAAATTTGGTAGATCGATTGGAAATAGCCCATGAAATTGGACTCGGGGAACAGACCCGGGATCATGGGATTTTAGCTAAATTCCATCGTTTAGGCCTCCGACTAATTAATTTTCGCATCAATTATGTCAGGTGGAAGATGTGTTGGATAGAAAATTAACAACGTAAAATCACACCAAGGGCAATTTTGTCATTTGTCGCGACGGTGTCGGAATGGGCCAAAATTTGGCTGGTTGATTGGAAACGGCGCCAGAAATTGGAGTCGGGGCACAGACCCGGGATCATGGGATTTTTGTCAAAATCCGTCGTTCAGATTACCAGGGGCAATTTCGTCATTTGTTGCGACGGTGTCAGAATGGGCCGAAATTTGGCAGGTTGATTGGAAACGGCCCCAGAAATTGGAGTCGAGGGACAGACTCGGGATCACGGGATTTTAACCAAATTCCTTCGTCTAGGCCTTCGAATAATTAATTTCGTATTAATTATGTCAGGCTGATGAAGTGTTGGACGGAAAATTAACAAAGAGAAACCGCATCAGGGCCAGTATCGTCGTTTGTCATGACTACGTAAAAATGGACCGAAAATTGGCAAGTTGATTAGAAACGGCCCGAGAAATTGGAATCGGGGCACAGACCCGGGATCACGGGATTTTAGCCAAATTCCTTCGTTTAGGCCTCCGAATAATTAATTTTCGTGTTAATTATGTCAGGTTGAAGAAGTGTTGGACGGAAAATTAACAAAGAAAAACCGCACCAGGGGTAATTTCGTCATTTGTCGCGACGGTGTCAAAATGGGCCGAAATATGGTAGGTTGATTGGAAACTGCCCGAGAAATTGGAGTTGGGCCACAAACCTGGGATCACGAGATTTTAGCCTAATTCCTTCGTTTAGGCCTCCGAATAATTAATTTCCGTATTAATTATGTAGGTTGAAGATGTGTTGGACAGAAAATTAACAAAGAAAAACTGCACCAAAGGCAATTTCGTCATTTGTCGCGATGGTGTCTGAATGGGCCGAAATTTGGCAGGTTGATTGGAAACGGCCCCAGAAATTGGAGTCGAGGGACAAACCCGGGATCACGGGATTTTAGCCAAATTTCTTCGTTTAGGCCTCCAAATAATTAATTTTGTATTAATTATGTTAGGTTGATGAAGTGTTGGACGGAAAATTAACAAAGAAAAACCGCACCTGGGCCAATATCGTCATTTGAGGCGACGGTCTCAAAATGGGCCGCAATTTGACAGGTTGATTGGAAACGGCCCGAGAAATTGGAGTCGGGGCTTAGACCAGGGATCGCAGGATTTTAGCCAAATTCCTTCATTTAGACCTCCAAATAATTAATTTTTGTATTAATTATGTTAGGTTGAAGATGTGTTGGACCGGAAATTAACAAAGAAAAATTGCACCAGGGGCAATTTCGTCATTTGTCGCGACGGTGTCAGCATGGGCCGAAATTTGGCAGGTTGATTGGAAACGGCCCCAGAAATTAGAGTCGAGGGACAGACCCGGGATCACGGGATTTTAGCCAATTTTTTTCATTTAGGCCTCCAAATAATTAATTTCGTATTAATGATTTCAGGTTGATGAAGTGTTGGACGGAAAATTAACCAAGAAAAACTGCACCTGGGCCAATATCGTCATTTGAGGCGACGATGTCAAAATGGGCCGAAATTTGACAGGTCGATTGGAAACGGCCCGAGGAATTGGAGTTGGGGTATAGACCAGAGATCAGAGGATTTTAGCCAAATTTCGTCGTTTTGGCCTCCGAATAATTAATTTCTGTATTAATTATGTCAGGTTGAAGATGTGTTGGACAGGAAATTAATAAAGAAAAATCGCACAAGTGGCAATTTCGTTATTTGCCGCGCCGGTGTCGGAATGGGCGAAATTTGGCAGATTGATTGGAAACGACCCAGGAAATTGGACTCGGGGAACAGTCCGGGGATCACGGGATTTTAGCCAAATTCCTTTGTTTAGGCCTCCGAATAATTAATTTTCGTACAAATTATGTCAGGTTGAAGATGTGTTGGACAGAAAATTAACAAAGAAAAACCGTACGAGAGGCAATTTTGTCATTTGTCGTGACGGTGTCGGATGGGCTGAAATTTGGCAGGTTGATTGGAAACGGACCGAGAAATTGGAGTCGAGGCACAGAAGTCGGGATCACGGGATTTTAGCCAAATTCCTTCGTTTAGGCGTCCGAATAATTAATTTCCGAATTAATTATGTCAGGTTGAAGAAGAGTTGGACAGAAAATTAACAAAGGAAAACCACACTAGGGGCAATTTCGTCGTTTTTCGCGACAGTGTCGGAATGGGCCGAAATTTGGTAGATCGATTGGAAACGGCCCAGGAAATTGGGCTCGGGGAATAGTTCCGGGATCACGGGATTTTAGCCAAATTCCTTTGTTTAGGCCTCCGAAAAATTAATTTTCGTATAAATTATGTCAGGTGGAAGATGTGTTGGACAGAAAATTAACAACGCAAAATCGCACCAAGGGCAATTTTGTCATTTGTCGCGACGGTGTCGGAAACGACTGAAATTTGGCTGGTTGATTGGAAACGGCCCCAGAAATTGGAGTAGGGGCATAGACCTGAGATCATGGGGTTTTAGCCAAATTATTTCGCTTAGGCCTACGAATAATTAATTTTCGTATTAATTATCTCAGGTTGAAGAAGTGTTGGACAGAAAATTAGCAACGCAAAACCGTACCAAGGCCAATTTTGTTATTTGTCGCGACGGTGTCAGAATGGGCCGAAATTTGGCTGGTTGATTGGAAACGGCCCCAGAAATTGGAGTCGGGGCACAGACCTGGGATCACGAGATTTTAGCCAAATTCCATCGTTTAGGCCTCGGAATAATTAATTTCGTATTAATTATGTGAGGTTGATGAAGTGTTGGACGGAAAATTAACAAAGAAAAACCGCACAAGGGCCAATATTGTCATTTGTCGCGACGGTGTCAAAACGGGCCGAAATTTGACAGGTTGATTGGAAACGGCCCGAGAAATTGGAGTCGGGGCACAGACTAGGGATCACGGGATTTTAGCCAAATTCCTTCGTTTAGGCCTCCGAATAATTAATTTCCGTATTAATTATGTCAGGTTGAAGATGTGTTGGACAGAAAATTAACAAAGAAAAACTGCACCAGGGGCAATTTCGTTATTTGTCACGACAGTGTCAGAATGGGCCAAAATTTGGCAGGATGAGTGGTAACGGCCCCAGAAATTGGAGTCCAGGGACAGACCCGGGATCATGGGATTTTAGCCAAATTCCTTCGTTTAGGCCTCTGAATAATTAATTTCGTATTAATTATGTCAGGTTGAAGAAGTGTTGGACGAAAAATTAACAAAGAAAACCCCCACCAGGGCGAATATCGTCATTTGTCGCGACAGTGTCAAAATGGGCCGAAATTTGGCAGGTTGATTGGAAACGGCCCGAGAAATCGGAGTCGGGGCACGGACCAGGGATCACGGGATTTTAGCCAAATTCCTTCATTTAGACCTCCGAATAATTAATTTCCGTATGAATTATGTCAGGTTGAAGATGTGTTGGACAAAAAATTAACAAAGAAAAACCGCACCAAGGGCAATTTCGTCATTTGTCGCGATGGTGTTGGAGTGGGCCGAAATTTGGCAGGATGATTGGAAACGGCCCCAGAAATTGGAGTCGAGGGACAGACACGGGATCATGGGATTTCAGCCAAATTCCTTCATTTAGGCCTCCGAATATTTAATTTCCTCATTAATTATGTCAGGTTGAAGAAGTGCTGGACAGAAAATTAACAAAGAAAAACCGTACCAAGGCCAATATCGTCATTTGTCACGACGGTGTTAAAATTGGCCAAAACATGGCAGGTTGATTGGAAACGACCCGAGAAATTGGAGTCGAGGCACAGACCTGGGATCACTGGGTTTTGGCCAAATTCCTTCGTTTAGGCCTCTGAATAATTAATTTTCGTGTTAATTATGTCAGGTTTTAGATGTGTTGGACAGAAAATTAACAACGCAAAACCGCTCCAAGGGCAATTTTGTCATTTGTAGCGACGTTGTCGGAATGGACCGAAATTTGGCTTGTTTATTAGAAACGGCCCCAGAAATTGGAGTCGAGGCACAGACCTGAGGTCACGAGATTTTAGCAAAATTCCGTCGATTAGGCCCCCGATTAATTAATTTCCGTATTAATTATGTCAGGTTAAAGAAGTGTTGGACAGAAAATTAACAAAGAAAAACCGCACCAATGGCAATTTCGTCATTTGTCGCGGTGGTGTCGGAATGAGCCAAAATTTGGCCGGTTGATTGGAAACGGCTCGAGAAATTGGAGTTGGGTCACAGACCCGTGATCACGGGATTTTAGCCAAATTCCTTCGTTTAGACCTCCGTATTAATTATGTCAGGTTGAAGATGTGTTGGATAGAAAATTAATAAAGAAAAACCGCACCCGTGGCAATTTCGTCATTTGTCGCGACGCGTTGGAATAAGTCGAAATTTGGCAAGTTGAATGGAAACGGCCCCAGAAATTGGTGTCGGGGCACAGAATCGGGATCACATGATTTTAGCCAAATTTCTTCGTTTAGGCCCCCGAATAATTAATTTTTGTATTAATTATGTCAGGTTGAAGAAGCGTTGGACTGAAAATTAACAACGCAAAACCGTACCAGGGGCATTTTCGTCATTTGTCACGACTTTATCGGAATGGGCTGAAATTTGGCAGGTTGATTGGAAATGGCACCAGAAATTGGACTCGAGGCACAGACCCAGGATCATAGGATTTTAGCCAAATTCCTTTGTTTAGGCCTCCGAATAAATAATTTTCGTATTAATTACGTCAGGTTGAAGATGTGCTAGACAGAAAATTAACAACGCAAAATCGTACTAGGGGTAATTTCATCATTTGTCGAGACGGTGTCGGAATTGGCCAAAATTTGGAAGGTTGATTGGAAACGGCCCCAGAAATTGGACTCGGGGACAAACCCGGGATCACGGGATTTTAGCCAAATTCCTTCGTTTAGGCCTTCGACTAATTAATTTCCATATTAATTGTGTCAGGTTGACAAAATTAACAAAGAAAAACCGCACCAGGGGTAATTTCATCATTTGTCGCGACGATGTCGTAATAGGCCAAAATTTGGAAGGTTGATTGGAAACGGCCCGAGAAATTGTAGTCGAGGCGCAGACCCAGGATCGCGGGATTTTTGCCAAATTCTTTCGTTTAGGCCTCCGAATAATTAATTTCTGTATTAATTATGTCAAGTTGAAGATGTGTTGGACAGAAAATTAAGAAAGAAAAACCGCACCAGAGGCAATTTCGTCATTTTACGCGACTGCGTCGGAATGGGCCGAAATTTGGTAGGTTGATTGGAAACGGCCCCAGAAATTGGACTTGGGGCACAGACCCAGGATCACGGGATTTTAGCCATATTCCTTCTATTAGGCCTCCGAATAATTAATTTTCGTATTAATTATGTCGGGTTGAAGATGTGTCGGACATAAAATTAACAATGCAAAACCGCACCAGGGGCAATTTTAACATTTGTCGCGATGGTATCGGAATGGACCGAAATTTGACTGGTTGATTTGGAAACGGCCCTAGAAATTAGACTCGGGGCACAGACCTGGGATTACGGGATTTTAACCATATTCCTTCGTTTAGGCATCCGAATAATTAATTTCCGTATTAATTATGTCAGGATGAAGAAATGTTGGACAAAAAATTAACAAAGAAAAACCGCACTAGGGGCAATTTCGTCATTTTCGTGTCTGTGTTGGAATGAGCCAAAATTTGGTAGATTGATTAGAAACGACCCAAGAAATTGGACTCGAGGAACAGACCTGGGATCATGAGATTTTAGCCAAATTCCTTTATTTCGGCCTCCGAATAATTAATTTTCGTATAAATTATGTCAGGTGGAAGATGTGTTGGGCAAAAAATTAACAACACAAAACCGCACGAAGGGCAATTTTGTCATTTGTAGCGACGGTGTCGGAATAGGCCGAAATTTGGCTGGTTGATTGGAAACGGCCCCAGAAATTGGAGTCGGGGCACAGACCTGGGATCACGGGATTTTAGCCAAATTCCTTCGTTTAGGCCTCCGAATAATTAATTTTCGTATTAATTATGTCAGGTTAAAGAAGTGTTGGACAGAAAATTAACAACGAAAAATCGCACCAAGGAAATTTCGTCATTTGTCGCGACGGTGTCAAAATGGGTCGAAATTTGACAGGTTGATTGGAAACGGCCCGAGAAATTGGAGTCAGGGCGCAGACCCGGGATCACGGGGTTTTACCCAAATTCCTTCGTTTAGGCCTCCGAATAATTAATTTCCGTATTAATTATGTCAGGTTGAAGATGTGTTGGACAGAAAATTAACAAAAAAAACCGCACCAGGGGAAATTTCGTCATTTGTCGCGATGGTGTCGGAATGGGCTGAAATTTGGCAGGTTGATTGGAAACGGCCCCAGAAATTGGAGTCAAGGAACAGACCCGGGATCACGGGATTTTAGCCAACTTCCTTTGTTTAGGCTTCCGAATAATTAATTTCGTATTAATTATGTCAGGTTGATGAGGTGTTGGACGGGAAATTAACAAAGAAAAATCGCACCAGGGGTAATTTCGTCATTTGTCGCGACGGTGTCAAAATGGGCCGAATTTTGGTAGGTTGATTGGAAACGGCCCGAGAAACTGGAGTCGGGGCACAGACCCGAGATCACGGGATTTTAGCCAAATTCCTTCGTTTACGCCTCCGAATAATTAATTTCCATATTAATTATGTTGGGTTGAAGATGTGTTGGACAGAAAATTAACAAAGAAAAACTGCACCAGGGGTAATTTCGTCATTTGTCGCAATAGTGTCGGAATGGGCCGAAATTTCGTAGGTTGATTGGAAACGGCCCCAGAAATTGGAGTCGTGGGACAGACCCGGGATCACGGAATTTTAGCCAAATTCCTTTGTTTAGGCCTTAGAATAATTAATTTCGTATGAATTACGTCAGGTTGATGAAGTGTTGGACAGAAAATTAACAAAGAAAAACTGCCCCAGGGGTAATTTCGTCATTTGTCGCAATAGTGTCCGAATGGGCCGAAATTTCGTAGGTTGATTGGAAACGGCCCCAGAAATTGGAGTCGTGGGACAGACCCGGGATCACAGGATTTTAGCCAAATTCCATTGTTTAGGCCTTCGAATAATTAATTTCCGTATTAATTATGTCAAGTTGAAGATGTGTTGGACCGAAATGGGCCGAAATTTCGTAGGTTGATTGGAAACGGCCCCAGAAATTGGAGTCGTGGGACAGACCCGGGATCACAGGATTTTAGCCAAATTCCTTTGTTTAGGCCTCCGAATAGTAAATTTACGTATTAGTTATGCCAGGTTGAAGATGTTTTGGACGGAAAATTAATAAAGAAAAACCGCACTAGGGGCAATTTCGTCATTTTTCGCGACAGTGTCGGAATGGGCCAAAATTTGGTAGGTTGATTGGAAACGGCCCCAGAAATTGGACTCGGGCCACAGACTCGGGATCACGGGATTTTAGCCAAATTCCTTCTATTCGGCCTCCGAATAATTAATTTTGGTATTAATTTATGTGAGGGTGAAGATGTGTTGGACATAAAATTAACAACGCAAAACCGCACCACGATGTCGGAATTGGCCAAAATTTTGCTCGTTGATTGGAAACGCCCCCAGAAATCGGAATCGGGGCACAAACCCGGGATCACGGGATTTTTGCCAAATTCCTTCATTCAGGCCTCCGAGCACCAGGGAAAATTTCGTCATTTGTCGCAGCGGTGTCGGAATGGACCAAAATTTGGCAGGTTGGTTAGAAATGGCCCGAGAAATTGGAGTCAGGTCATAGACCCGGGATCAAGGGATTTTAGCCAAATTCCTTCGTTTAGGCCTCCAAATAATTCATTTTCATAATAATTATGTCATGTTGAAGATGTGTTGGACAGAAAATTAACAAAGAAAACCGCACCAGGAGCAATTTCGTCATTTGTCGCAACGGCGTCGGAATGGGCCGAAATTTGGCAGGTTGAATGGAAATGGCCCCAGAAATTGGTGTCAGGGCATAGACCCGGGATCACAGGATTTTAGTCAAATTTCTTCGTTTAGGCCCCCGAATAATTAATTTTTGTATTAATTATGTCAAGTTGAAGTAGTGTTGGACTGAAAATTAAAATCGCAAAATCGCACCAGGGGCAATTTCGTCTTTCTTCGCGACGATGTCAGAATGGTGTGAAATTTGGCAGGTCGATCGGAAACGGTACCAGAAATTGGACCCGAGATACAGACCCGAGATCAAGGAATTTTAGCCAAATTCCTTCGTTTAGGCCTCCGAATAATTAATTACCGTATTAATTATGTCAGGTTGAAGATGTGCTGGACAGAAAATTAACAACGCAAAATCGTACCAGGGGCAATTTCGTCATTTGTCGCAACAGTGTTGAAATTGGCTGACATTTGGCAGGTTGATTGGAAGCGGCCCCAGAAATTGGACTCGGGGCACAGACCCGGGATCACGATATTTTAGGCAAATTCTTTCGTTTAGGCCTCTAAATAATTAATTTTCATATTAATTATGTCTGGTTGAAGAAGTGTTGGGCAGAAAATTAACAAAGAAAAACCGCACCAGGGGTAATTTCATCATTTGTCGCGACGGTGTCGTAATGGGCCGAAATTTGGCAGGTTGATTGGAAACGACACGAGAAATTGTAGTCGGGGCACAGACCTGGGATCACGGGATTTTTACCAAATTCTTTCGTTTAGGCCTTCGAGTAATTAATTTTCATATTAATTATGTCAGGTTGAAGATGTATTGGACAGAAAATTAACAAAGAAAAACCGCACCAGGGGCAATTTCGTCATTTTTCGCGACAGTGTCGGAATGGGCTGAAATTTGGTCGGTTGATTGGAAACGGCCTATGAAATTGGAGTCGGGACATAGACCCGGGACACAGGATTTTAGCCATATTCCTTCTATTTGGCCTCCGAATAATTAATTTTATTATTAATTATGTCAGGTTGAAAATGTGTTGGACATAAAAGTAACAACGCAAAACCGCACCGGGGGCAATTTTGTCATTTCTCGCGACGGTGTCGGAATGGGCCGAAATTTAGCTGGTTGATTGGAAACGGCCCCAGAAATTGGACTCGGGGCATGGACCCGAGATCACGGGATTTTAGCCATATTCCTTCGTTTAGGCCTCCGAATAATTAATTTTCGTATTAATTATGTCAGGTTGAAGATGTGTTGGACATAAAATAAGCAACGCAAAATCGCACCAGGGGCAATTTCGTCATTTGTCGCGATGGTGTCAAAATGGGCCGAAATTTGGCAGGTTGATTGGAAACGGCCAGAGAAATTGGAGTCAAGGCACAGACCCAGGATCACGGGATTTTACCGAAATTCCTTCGTTTAGGCCTCCGAATAATTAATTTTCGTATTAATTATGTCAGGTTGAAGATGTGTTGGACGCTAAATTCCTTCGTTTAGGCCTCCGAATAATTAATTTTCGTATTAATTATGTCAGGTTGAAGATGTGTTGGACAGAAAATTAACAAAGAAAAACTGCACCAGGGCCAATATCCTCATTTGTTGCGACGGTGTCAAAATGGGCCGAAACTTGGCAGGTTGGTTGGAAACGGCTCGAGAAATTGGAGCCGGGGCACAAACCCGGGATTACGGAATTTTAGCCAAATTCCTTCGTTTAGGCCTCCGAATAATTAATTTTCGTATTAATTATGTCAGGTTGAAGATGTGTTGGACAGAAAATTAACAAAGAAAATCTGCACCAGAGGCAATTTCATCATTTGTCGCGACAGTGTCGGAATGGGCAGAAATTCGGCTGGATGATTGGAAACGGCCTGAGAAATTGTGGTTGGGGCACAGACCCGGGATCTCGGGATTTTTGCCAAATTCTTTCGTTTAGGCCCCCGAATAATTAATTTCTGTATTAATTATGTTAGGTTGAAGATGTGTTGGATATAAAATTAACAAAGAAAAAGCGCACCAGGGGCAATTTCGTCATTTTTCACGACAATGTCAAAATGGGCCAAAATTTGGTAGGTTGATTGGAAACGGCCCCAAAAATTGGACTCAGGGCACAGATCAGGGATCGCGGGATTTAAGCCAAATTCCTTCTATTAGGCATCCGAATAATTAATTTTGATATTAATTATGTCAGGGTTCGAAATGGGCCAAAATTTGGTAGGTTGATTGGAAACGGCCCCAAAAATTGGACTCAGGGCACAGATCAGGGATCGCGGGATTTAAGCCAAATTCCTTCTATTAGGCCTCCGAATAATTAATTTTGATATTAATTATGTCAGGGTGAAGATGTATTGGACATAAAATTAACAACGCAAAACCGCACCACGGTGTCGGAATGGGCCGAAATTTGACTGGTTGATTGGAAATGGCCCCAGAAATTGGAGTCGGGGCACAATCCCGGGATCACAGGATTTTAGCCAATTTCACTCGTTTAGGCCTCCGAGCACCGGGGGCAATTTAGTTATTTGTCGCGACGGTGTCAAAATGGGCCAAAATTTGGCAGGTTGATTGGAAACGGCCCGAGAAATTGAAGTCGGGGTACAGACCCGGGATCATTGGATTTTAGCCATATTCCTTCGTTTAGGCCTTCGAATAATTAATTTCCGTATTAATTATGTTAGGTTGAAGATGTGTTGGACAAAAAATTAACAACGCAAAATCGCACCC
>NW_019241827.1:17621-36424 GCF_002742605.1 Olea europaea var. sylvestris | reverse complement strand
GGGACAATTTCATCATTTGTCGCGACGGTGTCGGAATGGGTCGAAATTTGGCAGGTTGATTGGAAACGGCCCGAGAAATTGGACTCGGGGCAAGAACTCGGGATCACGGGATTTTAACCAAATACCTTCGTTTAAGCCTCGAATAATTAATTTTTGTATTAATTATGTCTGGATGAAGATGTGTTGGACAGAAAATTAACGACGCAAAACCGCATCAAGGGCAATTTTGTCATTTGTCGCGACGGTGTTGGAATGTGCCAAAATTTGACAAGTTGATTGGAAACGGCCCCGGAAATTGGAGTCGGGGCACAGACCCGGGATCACTGGATTTTAGCCAAATTCCTTCGTTTTTGCCTCCGAAAAATTAATTTCTATATTAATTATGTCAGGTCGAAGAAGTGTTGGATAGAAATTTAACAAAGAAAAACTGCACCAGGGGCAATTTTATCATTTGTCGTGACGGTGTCAGAATGGGCCGAAATTTGGCAGGGTGATTGGAAATGGCACTAGAAATTGGAGTCGGGGCACAGACTCGGGATCACGGGAGTTTAGCCAAATTCCTTCGTTTAGGCCTCCGAATAATTAATTTCCCCACTACTGATGTCTGGTTGAAGATGTGTTGGACAGAAAATTAACAACGCAAAACCACACCGTGGGCAATTTTGTCATTTGTCGCCACGGCGTCGGAATGGGCCGAAATTTGGCAGCTTGATTGGAAACGGCCCCAGAAATTGGAGTCGGGGCACAGACTCGGATCACGAGATTTTAGCCAAATTCCCTCGTTTAGGCCTCCAAATAATTAATTTCTGTATTAATTATGTCAGGTTGAAGAAGTGTTGGGCATAAAATTAAAAAAGAGAAAATCGCACCAGTGGCAATTTCGTCATTTGTCATGACGATGTCAGAATGGGCCGAAATTTGGCACGTTGATTGGAAACAGCCCGAGAAATTTGACTCGGGGCATAGGCCTGGGATCACGGGATTTTAGCCAAATTCCTTCTTTTAGGCCTCCGAATAATTAATTTCCGTATTAATTATGTTAGGTCGAAGATGTGTGGGACTGAAAATTAACAACGCAAAACCGCACCCGGGGCAATTTTATCGTTTGTCGCGATGGTGTCGGAATGTGCTGAAATTTGGCAGGTTGATTGGAAATGGCCCCAGGAATTGGAGTCAAGGCACAGACCCGGGATTACTGGATTTCAGCCAAATTCCTTCTTCTAGGCCTTCGAATAATTAATTTCCGCATTAATTATGTCAGGTTGAAGAAGTGTTGGACAGAAAATTAAAAAAATAAAATCGCACCAGGGGTAGTTTCGTCATTTATTGCGATGATTTCGAAATGGGCCGAAATTTGACAGGTTGATTGGAAACGGCCCCAGAAATTGGACTCGGAGCACAGACCCGGGATCACGGGAGTTTAGCCAAATTCCTTCGTTTAGAGCTCCGAATAATTAATTTCCGTATTAATTATGTCTGGTTGAAGATGTGTTGGACAGAAAATTAACAACGCAAAACCACATCGTGGGCAATTTCGTCATTTGTCGCGACGGTGTCAGAATGGGACGAAATTTGGCAGGTTTATTGGAAACGGCCCGAGAAATTGGACTCGGGGCACATATCCGAGATCACCGGATTTTAGCCAAATTCCTTCGTTTAAGCCTCCGAATAATTAATTTCCATATTACTTATGTCAGGTTGAAGAAGTATTGGACAGAAATTTAACAAAGAAAAACCGCACCAGGGGCAATTTCATCATTTGTTGCAATGGGTTCGGAATGGGCCGAAATTTGGCAGGTCGAATGGAAACGGCCCCAAAAATTGGACTCGGGACATAGACCCGAGATCACAGGATTTTAGCCAAATTCCTTCGTTTAGGCCTCCAAATAATTAATTTCCGTATTAATTATGTCAGGTTAAAGAAGTGTTGGACAGAAAATTAAAAAAGAAAAATCGCACCTGGGACAATTTCGTCATTTGTCGCGATGGTGTCGGAATGGGCCAAAATTTGACAGGTCGATTGGAAACGGCTCGAAGAATTGGACCCGAGGCACATAACCTGGGATCACGGGATTTTAGCCAAATTCCTTCGTTTAAGCCTCTGAATAATTAATTTTCGTATTAATTATGTTAGGTTGAAGATGTGTTGGACATAAACTTAACAAAGCAAAACCGTACCAGGGGCAATTTTGTCATTTGTCGCGATGGGTTTGGAATGGGCAAAAATTTGGCAGGTCGATTGGAAACGGCCCCAAAAATTAGACTCGGGGCACAGAACCGGATCACAGGATTTTAGCCAAATTTCTTCGTTTAGGCCTCCGAATAATTAATTTCCGTATTAATTATGTCAGGTTGAAGAAGTGTTGGATAGAAAATTTAAAAAGAAAAACCGCACCAGGGACAATTTCGTCATTTGTCGCGACGGTGTCGGAATGGGCCGAAATTTGGCAGGTTGATTGGAAACGGCCCGAAAAATTGGACTCGGGGCACATAACCGGGATCACGGGATTTTACCAAAATTCCTTCATTTAGGCCTCCGAATAATTAATTTTCGTAGAAAATTAACAAAGAAAAATCGCACCAGGAGCAATTTTGTCATTTGTCGTGACGGTGTCGAAATGGGCCGAAATTTAGCAGATAGATTGGAAACGGCCACAGAAATTGGAGTCAGGGCACAGACCAAGGATCACGGGATTTAAGTCAAATTTCTTCGTTTAGGCCGCCAAATAATTAATTTCCGTATTTGTTATGTCAGGTTGAAAAAGTGTTAGACAGAAAATTAAAAAAGAAAAGCCGCACCAGGGACAACTTCGTCATTTGTCGCGACGGTGTCGGAATGGGCCGAAATTTGGCAGGTTGATTGGAAACGGCCCGGGAAATTGGACTCGGGGCATAGACCCGAGATCACGGGATTTTAGCCAAATACCTTCATTTAGACCTCGAATAATTAATTTTCGTATTAATTATGTCAGGATGAAGATGTGTTGGGCAGAAAATTAACAACGCAAAACCGCATTAAGGGTAATTTTTTCATTTCTCGCGATGGGTTTGGAACGGGCTAAAATTTGGCAGGTCGATTGGAAACGGCCCCAAAAATTGGACTCGGGGCACAGACCCGGGATCACAGGATTTTAGCCAAATTTCTTCGTTTAGGCCTCCGAATAATTATTTTCCGTATTAATTATGTCAGGTTGAAGAAGTGTTGGACAGAAATTTAACAAAGAAAAACTGCACTAGGGGCAATTTTGTCATTCGTCGCGGCTCTGTCGGAATGGGCCGAAATTTGGCAGATTGATTGGAAACGGCACTAGAAATTGGAGTCCGAGCACAGGCCCGGGATCACGGGAGTTTAGCCAAATTCCTTCGTTTAGGCCTCCGAATAATTAATTTCCTTCTTAATGATGTCTGGTTGAAGATTTTTTGGACAGAAAATTAACAACGCAAAACCACACTGTGGGCAATTTTGTCATTTGTCGCCACGGCGTCAGAATGGGCCGAAATTTGGCAGATTGATTGGAAACGACCCCAGAAATTGGAGGCGGGGCATAGACTCGGATCACGAGATTTTAGCCAAATTCCTTTGTTTAGGCCTCCGAATAATTAATTTTCATATTAATTATGTCAGGTTGAAGAAGTGTTGGACAGAAATTTAACAAAGAAAAACCGCACCAGATTTTAGCCAAATTCCTTTGTTTAGGCCTCCGAATAATTAATTTTCATATTAATTATGTCAGGTTGAAGAAGTGTTGGACAGAAATTTAACAAAGAAAAACTGCACTAGGGGCAATTTTGTCATTCGTCGCGGCTCTGTCGGAATGGGCCGAAATTTGGCAGATTGATTGGAAACGGCACTAGAAATTGGAGTCCGAGCACAGGCCCGGGATCCCGGGAGTTTAGCCAAATTCCTTCGTTTAGGCCTCCGAATAATTAATTTCCGTATTAATTATGTTAGGTTGAAGATGTGTTGGACAGAAAATTAACAACGCAAAACCGCACCAGGGGCAATTTTACCATTTGTCGCGATGGTGTCGGAATGGGCCGAAATTTGGCAGGTTGATTGGAAACGGCCATAAAAATTGGAGTCGGGGCACAGACTCGGGATCACGGGATTTTAGCCAAATTCCTTCTTTTAGGCCTCCGAATAATTAATTTCCGTATTAATTATGATAGGTTGAAGAAGCATTGGACAGAAAATTAAAAAAGAAAAACCGCACCAGGAGTAGTTTCGTCATTTATTGCGATGATTTCGAAATGGGCCGAAATTTGACAGGTTGATTGGAAACGGCCCGAGAAATTGGACTCGGGGCACAGAACCGGGATCACGGGAGTTTAGCTAAATCCTTCGTTTAGGGCTCCGAATAATTAATTTCCCTATTAATGATGTCTGGTTCAAGATGTGTTGGACAGAAAATTAACAACGCAAAACCACACTGTGGGAAATTTCGTCGTTTGTCACCACGACGTCAGAATGGGCCGAAATTTGGCAGGTTGATTGGAAACGGCCCGAGAAATTGGAGTCGGGGCACAGACCCAGGATCACGGGATTTTAGCGAAATTCCATCGTTTAGGCCTCCGAATAATTAATTTCCGTATTAATTATGTCAGGTTGAACATGTGTTGGACAGAAAATTAATAGAGAAAAATCGTACCAGGGGCAATTTCGTCATTTGTCGTGACGGTGTCGAAATCGGCCGAAATTTGGCAGGTTGATTAGAAACGGCCCCAGAAATTGGAGTCGAGGTACAGACCCGGGATCACGAGATTTTAGCCAAATTCTTTCGTTTAGGCCTCCGAATAATTAATTTCCGTATCAATTACGTCAGGTTGAAGAAGTGCTGGACAGAAAATTAAAAAAGAAAAACCGCACCAGGGGTTATTTCGTCATTTCTCGTGACGATTTCGGAATGGGCCGAAATTTGGCAGGTTGATTGGAAACGACCCGAGAAATTGGACTCCGGGCACAGACCCGGGATCACGGGAGTTTTGCCAAATTCCTTCGTTTAGGCCTCCTAATAATTAATTTCCGTATTAATTATGTCTGGTTGAGGATGTGTTGGACAGAAAATTAACAACGCAAAACCGCACCATGGGCAATTTCGTCATTTGTCACGACGGTGTCATAATGGGCCAAAATTTGGCAGGTTGATTGGAAACGGCCCGAGAAATTGGACTCGGGGCGCATACCTGGGATGACGAGATTTTAGCCATATTCCTTCATTTAGGCCTCCGAATAATTAAATTCCGTGTTACTTATATCAGGTTGAAGAAGTGTTGGACAGAAAAATAACAAAGAAAAATCGCACCTGGGGCTATTTTGTCATTTGTCGCGACGGTGTCGGAATGGGCCGAAATTTGGCAGGATGATTGGAAACGCAAAGACCCGGGATCACCGGATTATAGCCAAATTCCTTCCTTTAGGCCTCTGAATAATTTGAATAATTAATATCCGTATTAATTATGTCAGGTTGAAGAATTGTTGGACAGAAAATCAACAAAGAAAAATCGCACCAGGGGCAATTTCGTCTTTTGTTGCGACGGTGTCACAATGGGCCGAAATTTGGTGGGTTGATTGGAAACGGCCCGAGAAATTGGACTCGGGGCACATACCTGGGATGACGGGATTTTAGCCAAATTCCTTCGTTTAGGCCTCCGAATAATTAAATTCCGTGTTACTTATATCAGGTTGAAGAAGTGTTGGACAGAAAAATAACAAAGAAAAACCGCACCTGGGGCAATTTTGTCATTTGTCGCGACGGTGTCGGAATGGGCCGAAATTTGGCAGGTTGATTGGAAACGGTCCGAGAAATTGGAGTCGTGCCAAAGACCCAGGATCACCGGATTATAGCCAAATTCCTTCCTTTAGGCCTCTGAATAATTTGAATAATTAATATCCGTATTAATTATGTCAGGTTGAAGAATTGTTGGACAGAAAATTAACAAAGAAAAATCGCACCAGGGGCAATTTCGTCTTTTGTCGCGACAGTGTCACAATGGGCCGAAATTTGGCGGGTTGATTGGAAACGGCCCGAGAAATTGGACTCGGGGCACATACCTGGGATGACGGGATTTTAGCTAAATTCCTTTGTTTAGGCCTCCGAATAATTAAATTCCGTGTTACTTATGTCAGGTTGAAGAAGTGTTGGACAGAAAAATAACAAAGAAAAACCGCACCTGGGGCAATTTTGTCATTTGTCGTGACGGTGTCGGAATGGGCCGAAATTCAGCAGGATGAATGCAAACGATCCGAGAAATTGGAGTCAGGGTAAAGACCCGGGATCACCGGATTATAGCCAAATTCCTTCCTTTAGGCCTCTGAATAATTTGAATAATTAATATCCGTATTAATTATGTCAAGTTGAAGAATTGTTGGACAGAAAATTAACAAAGAAAAATCGCGCCAGGGGCAATTTCATCTTTTGTCGCGACGGTGTCGAAAAGGGCCAGAATTTGGCAGGTTGATTGGAAACGGCCCGAGAAATTGGACTCGGGGCACAAACCTGGGATCACGAGATTTTAGCCAAATTCCTTCGTTTAGGCCTTCGAATAATTAATTTTCGTACTAATTATGTTAGGTTGAAGATGTGTTGGACAGAAAATTAACAAAGCAAAGCCGTACCAGGGTTAATTTTTTCATTTCTCGCGATGGGTTTGGAATGGGCTGAAATTTGGTAGGTCGATTGGAAACGGCCCCAAAAATTGGACTCGGGGCACAGACCTGGGATCACAGGATTTTAGCCAAATTTCTTTGTTTAGGCCTCCGAATAATTAATATTCGTATTAATTATGTCAGGTTGAAGAAGTGTTGGACAGAAATTTAACAAAGAAAAATCGCACCAGGGGCAATTTTGTCAATCATCGCGGCTCTGGCGGAATGGGCCGAAATTTGGCAGGTTGATTGGAAATGGCACTAGAAATTGGAGTCGGGGCACAGACCCGGGATCACGGGAGTTTAGCCAAATTCCTTCGTCTAGGCCTCCGAATAATTAATTTCCTTATTAATGATGTCTGGTTGAAGATTTTTTGGGCAGAAAATTAACAACGCAAAACCACACTGTGGGCAATTTTGTCATTTGTCGCCACGACGTCAGAATGGGCCAAAATTTGGCAGGTTGATTGGAAACGACCCCAGAAATTGGAGGCGGGCCATAGACTCGGGGCACACATCCGAGATCACCAGATTTTAGCCAAATTCCTTCGTTTAAGCCTCCGAATAATTAATTTCCATATTACTTATGTCAGGTTGAAGAAGTATTGGACAGAAATTTAACAAAGAAAAACCGCACCAGGGGCAATTTTATCATTTGTCTCAATGGGTTCGGAATGGGCCGAAATTTAGCAGGTCGATTGGAAACGGCCCCAAAAATTGGACTCGGGACACAGACCCGAGATCACAGGATTTTAGCCAGATTCCTTCGTTTAGGCCTCTGAATAATTAATTTCCGTATTAATTATGTCAGGTTGAAGAAGTGTTGGACAGAAAATTAAAAAAGAAAAACCGCACCTGGGACAATTTCGTCATTTGTCGTGACGGTGTCGGAATGGGCCAAAATTTGGCAGGTTGATTGGAAACGGCCCGAAGAATTGGACCCGAGGCACATAACCTGGGATCACGGGATTTTAGCCAAATTCCTTCGTTTAAGCCTCTGAATAATTAATTTTCGTATTAATTATGTTAGGTTGAAGATGTGTTGGACAGAAAATTCACAAAGCAAAACCGTACCAGGGGCAATTTTGTCATTTGTCGCGATGGGTTTGGAATGGGCCGAAATTTGGCAGGTCGATTGGAAACGGCCACAAAAATTGGACTCGGGGCACAGAACTGGGATCACAGGATTTTAGACAAATTTCTTCGTTTAGGCCTCCGAATAATTAATTTTCGTATTAATTATGTCAGGTTGAAGAAGTGTTGTACAGAAAATTAGAAAAGAAAAATCACACCAGGGACAATTTCGTCATTTGTCGCAACGGTGTCGGAATGGGCCGAAATTTGGCTGGTTGATTGGAAACGACCCGAAAAATTTGACTCGGGGCACAAAATCGGGATCACGGGATTTTAGGAAAATTCCTTCATTTAGGCCTCCGAATAATTAATTTCCGTAGAAAATTAACAAAGAAAAATCGCACCAGGAGCAATTTTGTCATTTGTCGCGACGGTGTCGAAATGGGCCGAAATTTAGCAGGTAGATTGGAAACGGCCACAGAAATTGGAGTCGGGGTGCAGACCGAGGATCACGGGATTTAAGTCAAATTCCTTCGTTTAGGCCTCCAAATAATTAATTTATGTATTTGTTATGTCAGGTTGAAAAAGTGTTAGACAGAAAATTAAAAAAGAAAAGCCGCACCAGGGACAATTTCGTCATTTGTCGCGACGGTGTCGGAATGGGCCGAAATTTGACAGGTTGATTGGAAACGGCCCGGGAAATTGGACTCGGGGCATAGACCTGGGATCACGGGATTTTAGCCAAATACCTTCGTTTAGACCTCGAATAATTAATTTTCGTATTAATTATGTCAGGATGAAGATGTGTTGGGCAGAAAATTAACAACGCAAAATCGCATGATGGGAAATTATTCATTTCTCGCGATGGGTTTGGAATGGGCTGAAATTTGGCAGGTCGATTGGAAACGGCCCCAAAAATTGGACTCGGGGCACAGACTCGGGATCACAGGATCTTAGCCAAATTTCTTCGTTTAGGCCTCCGAATAATTAATTTCCGTATTAATTATGTCAGGTTGAAGAAGTGTTGGACAGAAATTTAACAAAGAAAAACCGCACCAGGGGCAATTTTGTCATTCGTCGCGGCTCTGTCGGAATGGGCCGAAATTTGGCAGGTTGATTGGAAACGGCACTAGAAATTGGAGTCGGGGCACAGACCCGGGATCATGGGAGTTTAGCTAAATTCCTTCGTTTAGGCCTCCGAATAATTAATTTCCTTATTAATGATGTCTGGTCGAAGATTTTTTGGACAAAAAATTAACAACACAAAACCACACTGTGGGCAATTTTGTCATTTGTCGCCACGGCGTCAGAATGGGCCGAAATTTGGCAGATTGATTGGAAACGACCCCAGAAATTGGAGGCGGGGCATAGACTCGGATCACGAGATTTTAGGCAAATTTCACACTGTGGGCAATTTTGTCATTTGTCGCCACGGCGTCAGAATGGGCCGAAATTTGGCAGGTTGATTGGAAACGGCCCGAGAAATTGGAGTCGGGGCACAGACCCGGGATCATGGGAGTTTAGCTAAATTCCTTCGTTTAGGCCTCCGAATAATTAATTTCCGTATTAATTATGTTAGGTTGAAGATGTGTTGGACAGAAAATTAACAACGCAGAACCGCACCAGGGGCAATTTTACCATTTGTCGCGACGGTGTCGGAATGGGCCGAAATTTGGCGGGTTGATTGGAAACGGCCCCAGAAATTGGAGTTGGGGCACAGACCTGGGATCACGGGATTTTAGCCAAATTCCTTCTTTTAGGCCTCCGAATAATTAATTTTCGTATTAATTATGATAGGTTGAAGAAGTATTGGACAGAAAATTAAAAAAGAAAAATCGCACCCGGAGTAGTTTCGTAATTTATTGCGACGATTTCGAAATGGGCCGAAATTTGACAGGTTGATTGGAAACGGCCCGAAAAATTGGACTCGGGGCACAGAACCGGGATCACGGGAGTTTAGCCAAATCCTTCGTTTAGGGCTCCGAATAATTAATTTCCCTATTAATGATGTTTGGTTGAAGATGTGTTGGATAGAAATTTAACAACGCAAAACCACACCGTGGGAAATTTCGTCGTTTGTCGCCACGGCGTCGGAATGGGCCGAAATTTGGCAGGTTGATTGGAAACGGCCCGAGAAATTGGAGTCGGGGCACAGACCCGAGATCACGGGATTTTAGCAAAATTCCATCGTTTAGGCCTCCGAATAATTAATTTCCGTATTAATTATGTCAGGTTGAAGATGTGTTGGACAGAAAATTAACAGAGAAAAATCGTACCAGGGGCAATTTCGTCATTTGTCGTGACGGTGTCGAAATCGGCCGAAATTTGGCAGGTTGATTAGAAACGGCCCCAGAAATTGGAGTCGGGGTACAGACCCAGGATCACGAGATTTTAGCCAAATTCTATCGTTTAGGCCTCTGAATAATTAATTTCCGTATCAATTATGTCAGGTTGAAGAAGTGTTGGACAGAAAATTAAAAAAGAAAAACCGCACTAGGGGTAATTTCATTATTTCTCGTGACGATTTCGGAATGGGCCGAATTTTGGCAGGTTGATTGGAAACGACCCGAGAAATTGGACTTCGGGCACAGACCCGGGATCAAGGGAGTTTAGCCAAATTCCTTCGTTTAGGCCTCCTAATAATTAATTTTCGTATTAATTATGTCTGGTTGAGGATGTGTTGGACAGAAAATTAACAACGCAAAACTGCACCATGGGCAATTTCGTCTTTTGTCGCGATGTTGTCATAATGGGCCGAAATTTGGCGGGTTGATTGGAAACGGCCCGAGAAATTGGACTCGGGGAACATACCTGGGATGACGGGACTTTAGCCAAATTCCTTCGTTTAGGCCTCCGAATAATTAAATTCCGTGTTACTTATGTCAGGTTGAAGAAGTGTTGGACAGAAAAATAACAAAGAAAAATCGCACCTGGGGCAATTTTGTCATTTGTCGCGACGGTGTCGGAATGGGCCGAAATTTGGCAGGTTGAATGGAAACGGTCCGAGAAATTGGAGTCGGGGCAAAGACCCGGGATCACCGGATTATAGCCAAATTCCTTCCTTTAGGCCTCTGAAAAATTTGAATAATTAATATCCGTATTAATTATGTCAGGTTGAAGAATTGTTGGACAGAAAATTAACAAAGAAAAATCGCACCAGGGGCAATTTCGTCTTTTGTCACGACGGTGTCGAAAAGGGCCAAAATATGGCAAGTTGATTGGAAACGGCCCGAGAAATTGGACTCGGGGCACAAACCTGGGATCACGAGATTTTAGCCAAATTCCTTCGTTTAGGCCTCCGAATAATTAATTTCCTTATTAATGATGTCTGGTTGAAGATTTTTTGGATAGAAAATTAACAACGCAAAACCACACTGTGGGCAATTTTGTTATTTATCGCCACGACGTCAGAATGGGCCGAAATTTGGCAGGTTGATTGGAAACGGCCCCAGAAATTGGAATCGGGGCATAGACTCGGATCACGAGATTTTAGCCAAATTCCTTTGTTTAGGCCTCCGAATAATTAATTTTCGTATTAATTATGTCAGGTTGAAGAAGTGTTAGACAGAAAATTAAAAAAGAGAAAATCGCACCAGTGGCAATTTCGTCATTTGTCACGATGATGTTAGAATGGGCCGAAATTTAGCATGTTGATTGGAAACGGCCCGAGAAATTGGACTCGGGGGACAGGCCTGGGATCACAGGATTTTAGGCAAATTCCTTCTTTTAGGCCTCTGAATAATTAATTTCCGTATTAATTGTGTTAGGTTGAAGATGTGTTGGGCAGAAATTTAACAACGCAAAACCGCACCAGGGGTAATTTTATCATTTGTCGCGACGGTGTCGAAATGGGCCAAAATTTGGCAGGTTGATTGGAAATGGCCCCAGAAATTGGAGTCGGGGCGCAGACCCGGGATCACGGGATTTTAGCCAAATTCCTTCTTTCAGACCTCCGAATAATTAATTTTCGTATTAATTATGTCAAGTTGAAAAAGTGTTGGACAGAAAATTAAAAAAGAAAAACCACACCAGGGGTAGTTTCGTCATTTAGCGCGACGATTTCAGAATGGGCCAAAATTTGACAGGTTGATTGGAAACGGCCCGAGAAATTGGACTCGGGGCACAGACCCGGGATCACGGGCGTTTGGCCAAATTCCTTCATTTAGGCTTCCGAATAATTAATTTTCGTATTAATTATGTCTGGTTGAAGATGTGTTAGATAGAAAATTAACAACGCAAAACCGCACGATGGGCAATTTTGTCATTTGTCGCGACGGTATTAGAATGGGCTGAAATTTGGCAGGTTGATTGGAAACGGCCCGAGAAATTGGACTCGGGGCACATACCTGGGATCACGGGATTTTAGCCAAATTCCTTCGTTTAGGTCTCCGAATAATTAATTTCCATATTACTTATGTCAGGTTGAAGAAGTGTTGGACAGAAAATTAACAAAGAAAAACTGCACCTGGGTCAATTTCGTCATTTGTCGCGATAGAGTCGGAATGGGCCGAAATTTGGCAGGTTGATTGGAAACGGCCCGAGAAATTGGAGTCGGGGCACAGATTCGGGATCCCGGGATTTTAGCAAAATTCCTTCCTTTAGGCCTCTGAATAATTAATTTCCGTATTAATTATGTCAGGTTGAAGAATTGTTGGACAGAAAATTAACAAAGAAAAATCGGACTAGGGGCAATTTCGTCATTTGTCGCGATGGGTTCGAAATGGGCTGAAATTTGGCAGGTCGATTGGAAACGGCCCCAAAAATTGGACTCGTGGCACAGACACGGGATCACAGGATTTCAGCCAAATTCCATCGTTTGGCCTCCGAATAATTAATTTCCTTATTAATTATGTCAGGTTGAAGAAGTGTTGGACAAAAAATTAAAAAAGAAAAACCGTACCAGGGGCAATTTCGTCATTTGTCGTGATGGCGTCGGAATGGGCAAAAATTTGGCAGGTTCAGTGGAAACGACCTTAAAAATTGGACTCTGGGCACATAACCGGGATCACGGGATTTTTGCAACGTCCCTTCGTTTAGGCCTCCGAATAATTAATTTCTGCATTAATTATATTAGTCTGAAGAAGTGTTGGCAAAAAATTAACAAAGAAAAACCGCACCAGGGTCAATTTTGTCATTGGTCACGACGGTGATGGAATGGGCCGAAATTCGGCAGGTTGATTGGAAACGGCCACAGAAATTGTACTCGGGGCAAGACTCGGGATCACGGGATTTTAGCCAAATTACTTCGTTTAGGCCTCCGAATAATTAATTTTCGTATTAATTATGTCAGGTTGAAGATGTGTTGGAAAGAAAATTAACAATGCAAAACCGCACCAGGGATAATTTTGTCATTTGTCGCGACGGTGTTGGAATGGGCCAAAATTTGGCAAGTTTATTGGAAACGGCCCCAGAAATTGGAGTCGGGGCACAGACCTGGGATCACGGGATTTTAGCCGAATTCCTTCGTTTGGGCCTCCGAATAATTAATTTCTGAATTAATTATGTCAGTTTGAAGAAGTGTTGAACATAACTTTAACAAAGAAAAACGCACTAGGGGCAATTTCATCATTTGTCGCGACAGTTTTGGAAGGGGCCGAAATTTGGCAGGTTGATTGGAAACGGCCCGCGAAATTGGACTGGGGGCACATACTCGAGATCACAGGATTTTAGCAAAGTTCCTACGTTTAGGCCTCCGAATAATTAATTTCCGCAATAATCATGTCAGGCTGAAGAAGTGTTTGACAGAAAATTAACAAAGAAAAACCGCGCCAGGAGCAATTTTGTCATTTGTCGCGATGGTGTCGGAATGGGCCGAAATTTTGCAGGTAGATGGGAAACGGCCCCAGAAATTGGAGTCGGGGATATAGACCTAAAATCACGGGATTTTAGCCCAATTCCTTCATTTAGGCCTCCGAATAATTAATTTTCGTATTAATTATGTCAGATTGAAGAAGTGTTGGACAGAAAATTAACAACGCAAAACTGCACCAGGGGCAATTTTGTCATTTGTCGCGACAGTGTCGGACTGGGCCGAAATTTGGCAGGTTGATTGGAAACGACCCTAGAAATTGGAGTCGGGACACAGACCTGGGATCATGGGATTTTAGCCAAATTCCTTCGTCTAGGCATATGAATATTTAATTTTCGTATTAATTATGTCAGGTTGAAGAAGTGTTGGACAGAAAATTAAAAAAGAAAAACCGCACAAGGGGCAATTTCGTCATTTGTCACGACAGTGTCGGAATGGGTTGAAATTTGGTAGGTTGATTGAAAACGGCTCGAGAAATTGGACTCGGGGTACAGACCCGGGATCACGAGATTTTAGGCAAATTTCTTCGTTTAGGCATCCGAATAATTAATTTCCGCATTAATTATGTCAGTTTGAAGAAGTGCTGGACATAAAATTATTAACGCAAAACCGCACCAAGGGCAATTTTGTCATTTGTCACGACGGTGTCGGCATGGGCAAAAATTTAGCAGGTTGATTGGAAACGTCACAAGAAATTAGAGTCGGGGCATAGACCCGGGATCATGGGATTTTAGCCAAATTCCTTCGTTTAGGCCTCCGAATAATTAATTTTCATATTAGTTATGTCAGGTTCAAGAAGTGTTGGACAAAAAATTAAAAAAGAAAAACCGCACCACGGACAATTTCGTCATTTGTCGCGACGGTGTCGAAATGGGCCGAAATTTGGCAGGTTGATTGGAAACGGCCCGCGAAATTGGACTCGAGGCACATACCCAGGATCACAGGATTTTAGCAAAGTTCCTTCGTTTAGGCCTCCGAATAATTAATTTCCATAATAATCATGTCAGGCTGAAGAAGTGTTGGACAGAAAATTAACAAAGAAAAACCGCGCCAGGGGCAATTTTGTCATTTGTCGCAACAGTGTCGGAATGGGCTGAAATTTTGCAGGCAGATGGGAAACGGCCCCAGAAATTGGAGTCAGGGGTACAGACACAAAATCACGGGGTTTTAGCCCAATTCTTTCGTTTAGGCCTCCGAATAATTAATTTTCGTATTAATTATGTCAGGTTGAAAAAGTGTTGGACAGAAAATTAACAACGCAAAACTGCACCAGGGGCAATTTTGTAATTTGTCGCGACATTGTCGGAATGGGCCGAAATTTGGCAGGTTGATCGAAACCGGCCCCAGAAATTGGAGTCAGGGTACAGACCTAGGATCACGAGATTTTAGCCAAATTCCTTCGTCTAGGCCTCCGAATATTTAATTTCCGTATTAATTATGTCAGGTTGAAGAAGTGTTGGACAAAAAATTAAAAAAGAAAAACCTCACTAGGGGCAATTTCGTCATCTGTCACGACGGTGTCGAAATGGGCTGAAATTTGGTAGGTTGATTGAAAACGGCTAGAGAAATTGGACTCGGGGCACAGACCTGGGATCACGAGATTTTAGGCAAGTTTCTTCGTTTTGGCCTCCGAATAATTAATTTCCGTATTAATTATGTCAGTTTGAAGAAGTGCTGGACATAAAATTATTAACGCAAAATCGCACCAGGGGCAATTTTGTCATTTGTCACGACGGTGTCGGCATGGGCCGAAATTTGGCAGGTTGATTGGAAACGTCACTAGAAATTAGAGTCGGGCACAGACCCGGGATCACGGGATTTTAGCTAAATTCCTTCGTTTAGGCCTCCGAATAATTAATTTTTGTATTAATTACGTTAGGTTGAAGAAGTGTTGGACAGAAAATTTAAAAATAAAAATCGTACCAGGGGCAATTTCATCATTTGTCACGACCGTGTCGGAATGAGCTGAAATTTTGCCGGTTAATTGGAAACGGCCCGAGAAATTGGACTCGGGGCACAGACCCGGAATCACGGGATTTTAGCCAAATTCCTTCATTTAGGCCTCCGAATAATTAATTTTCGTATTAATTATGTCAGGTTGAAGATGTGTTGGACAGAAAATTAACAATGCAAAATCGCACCAGGGACAATTTTGTCATTTGTCGCGACGGTGTTGGAATGGGCCGAACTTTGGCAAGTTGATTGTAAACGACCCCAGAAAATTGGAGTCGGGGCACAGACCTGGGATCACGGGATTTTAGCCAAATTCCTTCGTTTGGGCCTCCGAATAATTAATTTCTGAATTAATTATGTCAGGTTGAAAAAGTGTTGGACAGAAATTTAACAAAGAAAAGCCGCACCAGTGGCAATTTCGTCATTTGTCACGACGGTGTCGGAATGGGCCAAAATTTGGCAGGTTGATTGGAAACGGCCCGAGAAATTGGACTCGGGGCACATATCCGGGATCACAGGATTTTAGTAAAGTTCCTTTGTTTGGGCCTCCGAATAATTAATTTTGGTAATAATCATGTCAGGCTGAAGAAGTGTTGGACAGAAAATTAACAATGAAAAACCGCGCCAGGGGCAATTTTGTCATTTGTCGCGATGATGTCGGAATGGTTCGAAATTTTGCAGGTAGATGGGAAACGGCCCCAGAAATTGGAGTCGGGGGGACAGACCCAAAATCACGGGATTTTAGCCCAATTCCTTCGTTTAGGCCTCCAAATAATTAATTTTCGTATTAATTATGTAAGGTTGACGAAGTGTTGGACAGAAAATTTAAAAAGAAAAACCGCACTAGGGGCAATTTCGTCATTTGTCGCGACGGTGTTGGAATGGGCCAAAATTTGTCAGGTTGATTGGAAACGGCCCGAGAAATTGGACTCAGGGCATAGACCCCGGATCACGGGATTTTAGCCAAATTCCTTCGTCTAGGCCTCCGAATAATTAATTTTTGTATTAATTATGTCAGGTTGAAGAAGTGTTGGACAGAAAATTAAAAAAGAAAAACCGCACTAGGGGCAATTTCGTCATTTGTCGCGACGGTGTTGGAATGGGCCAAAATTTGTCAGGTTGATTGGAAACGGCCCGAGAAATTGGACTCAGGGCATAGACCCCGGATCACGGGATTTTAGCCAAATTCCTTCGTCTAGGCCTCCGAATAATTAATTTTTGTATTAATTATGTCAGGTTGAAGAAGTGTTGGACAGAAAATTAAAAAAGAAAAACCGCACTAGGGGCAATTTCGTCATTTGTCGCGACGGTGTTGGAATGGGCCAAAATTTGTCAGGTTGATTGGAAACGGCCCGAGAAATTGGACTCAGGGCATAGACCCGGGATCACGGGATTTTAGCCAAATTCCTTCGTTTAGGCCTCCGAATAATTAATTTCCGTATTAATTAAGTCAGGTTTTAGAAGTGTTGGATAGAAAATTAAAAAATAAATATCGTACCAGGGGCAATTTCGTCATTTGTCATGATCGTGTCGAAATGGGCCGAAATTTGGCAGGTTGATTGAAAACAACCTGAGAAATTGGACTCGGGGCACAGACTCGGGATCACGGGATTTTATCCAAATTCCTTCGTCTTGGCCTCCGAATAATTAATTTTCGTATTAATTATGTCAGGTTGAAGATGTGTTGGGTAGAAAATTAATAACGCGAAACCGCGCCAGGGGAAATTTCGTCATCTGTCGCGACGGTGTCGTAACGGGCCAAAATTTGGCAGGTTGATTGGAAATGGCCCAAGAAATTGTACTCGGGGCACAGACCCGGGATCACGAGATTCTTGCCAAATTCCTTTGTTTAGGCCTCCGAATAATTAATTTCTGTATTAATTATGTCAGGTTGAAGATGTGTTGGACGGAAAATTAACAACGCAAAACCGCACCGGGGGCAATTTCGTCATTTGTCATGACGGTGTCGGAACGGGCCGAAATTTGGTAGGTTGATTGGAAATGGCTCAAGAATTTGGACTCAGGGCATAGACCCGGGATCACGGGATTTTAGCCAAATTCCTTCGTTTAGGCCTCCGAACAATTAATTTCCGTATTAATTATGTCAGGTTGAAGATGTGTTGGACAGAAAGTTAACAACGCAAAACCGCACCTGGGGCAATTTTGTCATTTGCCGCGACGGTGTCGGAATGGGCTAAAATTTGGCAGGTTGATTGGAAACGGCCCCAGAAATTGGAGTCGGTGCACAAATTCGGGATCACGGGATTTTAGCCAAATTCCTTCGTTTAGGCCGCCGAATGATTAATTTTCGTGTTAGTTATGAAAGGTTGAAGAAGAGTTGGACAGAAAATTAAAAAGAAAAATCATACCAGGGATAATTACGTAATTTGCCGCGACAGTGTCCGAATGGGTCGAAATTTGGCAGGTTGATTGGAAACAGGCCGAGAAATTGGACTCGGGGCACATACCCGGATCACGGTATCTGAGCCAAATTCCTTCGTTTAGGCCTCTGAATAATTAATTTTCGTAATAATTATGGCTGGCTGAAGAAGTGTTGGACAGAATATTAACAAAGAAAAACCGTACCAGGGGCAATTTTGTCATTTGTTGCGACGGAGTCGGAATGGGCCGAAATTTAGCAGGTTGATTGGTAACGGCCCGAGAAATTGAAGTCGAGGCACAAATTCGGGATCACAGGATTTTAGCCAAATTCCTTCGTTTAGGCCTCTGAATAAATAATTTCCTTATTAATTATGTCAGGATGAAGAAGTGTTGGACAGAAAATTAAAAAAGAAAAACCGCACTAGGGGCAATTTCGTCATTTGTCGCGACGGTGTCCGAATGGGCCGAAATTTGGCAAGTTGATTGGAAACGGCCCAAAAAATTGGACTCTGGGCACATAATTGGGATCACATGATTTTACCAAAATCCCTTCATTTAGGCCTCCGAATAATTAACTTTCGTATTAATTATGTCAGGTTGAAGAAGTGTTTGATAGAAAATTAACAAAGAAAAACCGCACCAGGGTCAATTTTGTCATTTGTTGCGGCGGTGATGGAATGGGCCGAAATTCGGTAGGTTGATTGGAAACGACCACAGAAATTGGAGTCGGGGTGCAGATCGAGGATCATGGGATTTAGGTCAAATTCCTTCGTTTAGGCCTCCGAATAATTAATTTCCATATTAGTTATGTCAGGTTGAAGAAGTGTTGGACAGAAAATTAAAAAAGAAAAATGGCGACAGTGTCGGAATGGGCCGAAAGTTGGTCGGTTGATTGGAAACGGCCCAGGAAACTATACTCGGGGCAAAGACCCGGGATCA
>NW_019241827.1:15901-17454 GCF_002742605.1 Olea europaea var. sylvestris | reverse complement strand
GGACAGAAAATTAACAAAGAAAAATCGCGCTAGGGGCAATTTTGTCATTTGTCGCGACGGTGTCGGAATGGGCCAAAATTCGGCAGGTTGATTGGAAACGGCCCGAAAAATTGGACTCGAGGCACATACCCAGGATCATAGGATTTTAGCAAAGTTCCTTTGTTTAGGCCTCCGAATAATTAATTACCGTAATAATCATGTCAGGCTGAAGAAGTGTTGGACAGAAAATTAACAAAGAAAAACCGCGCTAGGGGCAATTTTGTTATTTTTCGTGACGGTGTCGGAATGGGCCAAAATTTTGCAGGTAGATGGGAAACGGCCCCAGAAATTGGAGTCGGGGGTAGAGACCCAAAATCATTGGATTTTAGCCAAATTCCTTCACTTAGGCCTCCGAATAATTAATTTTCGTATTAATTATGTCAGGTTGAAGAAGTGTTGGTCAGAAAATTAATATGTCAGGTTGAAGATGTGTTGGACAGAAAATTAACAAAGAAAAGTCGCACCAGAGGCAATTTCGTCATTTGTCGCGACAGTGTCGGAATTGGCCGAAGTTTGGCAGGTTGATTGGAAACGGCCCGGGAAATTGGACCCGGGGTAAATACTCGGGATCACGGGATTTTAGCCAAATTCCTTCATTTAGGCCTCCGAATAATTAATTTTCGTATTAATTATGTCTGGTTGAAGAAGTGTTGGACTGAAAATTAACAAAGAAAAGGTGCACCAGGGGCAATTTCGTCATTTGTCACGACGGTGTCGGAATAGACCAAAATTTGGCAAGTTGATTGGAAACAGCCTGAGAAATTAGAATCGGGGCAGAGACCCGGGATCACTGGATTTTAGCCAAATTCCTTCATTTAGGCCTCCGAATAATCAATTTCCGCATTAATTATGTCAGGTAGAAGTAGTGTAGGATAGAAAAGTAAAAAAGAAAAACCGCACCAGGGGCAATTTCACCATTTGTCGCGACGGTGTTGGAATGGGCCAAAATTTGGCAGGTTGATTGGAAACGGCCCGAGAAATTGGACTCGGGGCACAGGCCCGGGATCACAGGATTTTAGCTAAATTCCTTCGTTTAGGCCTCCGAATAATTAATTTCCATATTAATTATGTCAGGTTGAAGATGTGTTGGACAGAAAATTAACAAAGAAAAGCCGCACCATAGGTAATTTCGTCATTTGTCACGATAGTGTTGGAATGGGACGAAATTTAGTAGGTTGATTGGAAACGGCCCCAGAAATTGGACTCGGGGCACAGACCCGGGATCACGGGATTTTGGAAAAAGTCCTTCATTTAGACCTCCGAATAATTAATTTCCGTATTAATTATGTCAGGTTGATGATGTGTTGGACAGAAAATTAACAAAGAAAAGCGGCACCAGGGGCAATTTCGTCATTTGTCGCGACGATGTCGGAATGGGCCGAAATTTAGCAGGTTGATTGGAAA
The DNA here is from genome assembly GCF_002742605.1 of Olea europaea var. sylvestris. Classification (NCBI taxonomy): domain Eukaryota; kingdom Viridiplantae; phylum Streptophyta; class Magnoliopsida; order Lamiales; family Oleaceae; genus Olea; species Olea europaea. The sequence continues at coordinate 16,011 of NW_019241827.1, read as the reverse complement.
CGGCCCGAGAAATTGGAGTCGGGGCCTAGACTCGGGATCACGGGATTTTAATTTCTGTATTAATTATGTCAGGTTGAAGAAGTGTTGGACAGAAAATTAACAAAGAAAAG
>NW_019241827.1:10463-14608 GCF_002742605.1 Olea europaea var. sylvestris | reverse complement strand
CGTTTAGGCCTCCAAATAATTAATTTCCTTATCAATTATGTCAGGTTGGAGAAGTGTTGGACATAAAATTAACAACGAAAAATTGCACCAGGGGCAATTTCGTCATTTGTCGCGACAATGTCGACATGGGTCGAAATTTGGCAGGTTGATTGGAAACGGCCGGAGAAATTGGAGTTGGGGCCCAGACTCGGGATCACGGGATTTTAATTTCTGCATTAATTATGTCAGGTTGCAGAAGTGTCGGACAGAAAATTAACAAAAAAAGGCCGCACTAGGGGAAATTTCGTCATTTGTTGCGGCGGTGTCGGAATGGGTCGAAATTTGGCAAGTTGATTGAAAACGTCCCGGGAAATTGGACTCAGGGCACAGACCCTGGATCACGGGATTTTAGCCTAATTCCTTCGTTTACACCTCCGAATAATTAATTTCCGTATTAATTATGTCAGGTTGAAGTAGTGTTGGACAGAAAATTTAAAAAAGAAAAACTGCACCAGGGACAATTTCGTCATTTGTCGCGGCGGTGTCGGAATGGGCCGAAATTTGACAGGTTGATTGGAAACGGCCCAGGAAATTGGACTAGGGGCACAGACCCGGGATCACGGGATTTTAGCCAAATTCCTTCGTTTAGACCTCCGAATAATTAATTTCTGTATTAATTATGTCAGGTTGAAGATGTGTGGGGCAGAAAATTAACAACGAAAAACCGCACCAGGGGCAATTTTGTCATTTGTCGTGACAGTGTTGGAATGGGCCGAAATTTGGCAGGTTGATTGGAAACTGCCCCAGAAATTGGAATCGGGGCATAGACCCGGGATCACGGGATTTTAGCCAAATTCCATCGTTTGGGCCTCCGAATAATTAATTTCTGAATTATTTATGTCAGGTTGAAGAAGTGTTGGACAGAAATTTAACAAAGAAAAATCGTACCAGGGGCAATTTCGTCATTTGTCGCAACAGTGTTGAAATGGGCCGAAGTTTGGCAGGTTGATTGGAAACGGCCCGAGAAATAGGACTCGGGGCACATACCCGGGATCACAGGATTTTAGCAAAGTTCCTTTGTGTAGGCCTCCGAATAATTAATTTTCGTAATAGTCATGTGAGGCTGAAGAAGGGTTGGACAGAAAATTAACAAAGAAAAATCGCGCCAGGGGCAATTTTGTCATTTGTCGCGACGGTGTCGGAATGGGCCAAAATTTTGTAGGTAGATGGGAAATGGCCCAAGAAATTGGAGTCGGGGGTACAGAACCAAAATCACGGGATTTTAGCCAAATTCCTTCGTTTAGGCCTCCGAATAATTAATTTCCGTATTAATTATGTCAGGTTGAAGATGTGTTGGACAGAATCTAACAACGCAAAACCGCACCACGGGCAATTTTGTCATTTGTCGCGACAGTGTCGGAATGGGCTGAAATTTGGCAGGTTGATTGGAAACGGCGCCAAAAATTGGAGTTGGGGCATAGACACGGGATCACAGGATTTTAGCCAAATTCCTTCGTTTAGGCCTTCGAATAATTAATTTTCGTATTAATTATGTCAGCTTGAAGAAGTGTTGGACAGAAAATTAAAAAAGAAAAACCGCACTAGGGGCAATTTCGTCATTTGTCACGACGGTGTCGGAATGGGCCGAAATTTGGCAGGTTGATTGAAAACGACCAGAGAAATTGGACTCGGGGCACAGAACATGGATCACGGGATTTTAGGCAAATTTCTTCATTTAGGCCTCCAAATAATTAATTTCCGTATTAATTATGTCAGGTTGAAGAAATGCTAGACAGAAAATTATTGACGCAAAACCGCACCTAGGGCAATTTTATCATTTGTCACGACGTTGTCAGAATGGGCCAAAATTTGGCAGGTTGATTGGAAACGGCACGAGAAATTGGACTTGGGGCACAGACCCGGAATCATAAGATTTTATCCAAATTCCTTTGTTTTGGCCTCCGAATAATTAATTTTCGAATTAATTATGTCATGTTGAAGATGTGTTGGTCAGAAAATTAACAACGCGAAACCGCGCCAGGGAAAATTTTTTCATCTGTCGCAACGATGTCGTAACGGGCCAAAATTTGGCAGGTTGATTGGAAACGGCCCGAGAAATTGGACTCAGGGTACAGACCCGGGATCACAAGATTTTTGCCAAATTCCTTCGTTTAGGCCTCCGAATAATTAATTTTCGTATTAATTATATCAGGTTAAAGATGTGTTGGACAGAAAATTAACAACGCAAAACTGTACCGGTGGCAATTTCGTCATTTGTCATGACAGTGTCGAAATGGGCCGAAATTTAGTAGGTTGATTGGAAATGGCCTAAGAAATTAGACTCGGGGCACTAACCCGGGATCATGGGATTTTAGCCAAATTCCTTCGTTTAGGCCACCAAATAATTAATTCCCGTATTAATTATGTCAGGTTGAAGATGTGTTGGACAGAAAGTTAACAACGCAAAACCACACCCGGGGCAATTTTGTCATTTGTCACGATGGTGTCAGAATGGGCCGAAATTTGGCAGGTTAATGGAAACGTTCCCAGAAATTAGAGTCGGGGTACAAACCCGAGATCACGGGATTTTAGCCAAATTCCTTCGTTTAGGCCTCCGAATAATTAATTTCCGTATTAATTATGTCAAGTTGAGGAAGTGTTGGACAGAAAATTAACAATGCAAAACCGCACCAGGGGTAATTTTGTCAATTGTCGCGACGATGTCGGAATGGGCCGAAATTTTGCAGGCTGATTGGAAACGGCCCCAGGAATTGGAGTTAGGGCACAGACCCTAGATCACGGGATTTTAGCAAAATTCCTTCGTTTAGGCCTCCGAATAATTAATTTTCGTATTAATTATGTCAGGTTGAAGAAGTGTTGGACAGAAAATTAAAAAAGAAAAATCGCATCAGGGTCAATTTCGTCATTTGTCGCGACGGTGACGGAAGGGGCCGAAATTTGGCAGGTTGATTGGAAACGGCCCAAAAAATTGGAGTCTGGGCACAGACCCGGGATCACGGGATTTTGGCCAAATTCCTTCGTTTATGCCTCCGAATAATTAATTTTCGTATTAATTATGTCTGGTTGAAGAAGTGTTGGATAGAAAATTAACAAAGAAAAATCGCAACAGGGCAATTTAGTCATTTGTCGCGACGGTGTCGGAATGAGCCGAAATTTAGCAAGTTTATTGGTAATGGCCCGAGAAATTGGACTTGTGGCACATACTCGGGATCACGGGATTTTAGCAAAATGCTTTCGTTTTGGCCTCCGAATAATTAATTAAAGTATTAATTATGCCAGGTTGATGTGTTGGATAGAAAATTAACAACGGCAAACCGCACAAGGGGCAATTTAGTCATTTGTCGCGACGGTATCAAAATGGGCCGAAATTGGGCAGGTAGATTGTAAACGGCCCCAGAAATAGGACTCGGGGAATAGACCCGGGATCAAGGGATTTTAGCCAAATTCCTTCGTTTAGACCTCTGAATAATTAATTCAAGTATTAATTATGTCAGGTTAAAGATGTGTTGGACAGAAAATTAACAACGCCAAACCGCACCCGGGGGAATTTCATTATTTGTCGCGACGGTGTTGGAATGGGCCGAAATTTGGCAGGTTGATTGGAAACGGCCACGGAAATTGGACTCGGGGCATCCCAGGATCACGGGATTTTAGCCAAATTCCTTCGTTTAGGCCTCCGAATAATTAATTTTCATATAAGTTATGTCAAGTTGATGAAGTGTTTTACAGAAAATTAAGAAAGTAAAACCGCGTCAGGGGCAATTTCGTCATTTGTCGCGACGGTGTCGGAATGGGCCGAAATTTGACAGTTTGATTGGTAACGGCCCAAGAAATTGGACTCGGGGCACAGACCCAGGATCATGGGATTTTAGACAAATTCCTTCGTTTAGGCCTCCGAATAATTAATTTCCGTATTAATTATGTCAGGCTGAAGAAGTGTTGGAAAGAAAATTAATAAAGAAAAACCTCACCAGGGGCAATTTTGTCATTTGTCGCGACGGTGTCGGAATGGGCCAAAATTGGGCAGGTAGATTGGAAACGACCCAAGAAATTGGACTCGGGCACAGATCCGGGATCACGAGATTTTAGCTAAATTTTTTTGTTTAGGCCTCCGAATAATTAATTTCCGTATTAATTATGTCAGG
>NW_019241827.1:0-5244 GCF_002742605.1 Olea europaea var. sylvestris | reverse complement strand
CTTCGTTTAGGCCTCCGAATAATTAATTTCCGTATTAATTATGTCATGTTGAAAATATATTGGATAGAAAATTGACAATGCAAAATCGCACCGGGGTCAATTTTGTCATTTGTCGCGAAGATGTCGAAATGGGCCAAAATTTGGCAGGTTGATTGGAAACGGCCCCAAATAGTGGACGCGGGGCACATACCCAAGATCACAGGACTTTAGCCAAATTCCTTTTTTAGGCCTCCAAGTAATTAATTTTCGTATTAATTATGTCAGGTTGAAGAATTGTTGGACAGAAAATTCACAAAGAAAAACCGCACCTGGGGAAATTTCGTCATTTGTCGCGACGATGTCGTAATGGGTCAAAATTTGGCAGGTTTATTGGCAACGGCCCTAGAAATATGACTCGAGACACAGACCTGGGATCACGGGATTTTTGCCAAATTCCTTCGTTTAGGCTTTCGAATAATTAAATTCCGTATTAATTATGTCAGGCTGAAGAAGTGTTGGACAGAAAATTAACAAAGAAAAACCGTACTAGGGGCAATTTGTCAATTTTCGCGATGGTGTCGGAATGGACAGTAATTTGGCAGGTTGATTGGAAACAGCCCGAGAAATTGCAGTCGGGGCACATACCTGGGATCATGGGAATTTAGGTAAATTCCTTCATTTTGGCCTCCAAATAATTGCTTTTTGTATCAATTACGTTAGGTTGAAGATGTGTTGGATAGAGAATTAACAACCCAAAACCGAACTAGAGGCAATTTCGTCATTTGTCGCGAGGGTGTCAGGATGGGCCGAATTTGGCAAGTTGATTGGAAACGACCCCAGAAATTGTACTCGGGGTACAGACCCGGGATAAAGGGATTTTAGGCAAATTCCTTTGTTTAGGCCTCCGAATAATTAATTTCCGTATTAATTATGTAAGGTTGAAGAAGTGTTGGACAGAAAATTAACAAATAAAAATCGCACCAGAGGCAATAGTCGTTTGTCGGTATGGTGTCGGAATGGGCCGAAATTTGACAGGTTGATTGGAAACGGTTCGAGAAATTAAACTCGGGGCACAGGCCCGGGATCTCGGGATTTTAGCCAAATTCCTTCGTTTAGGCCTCCGAATAATTAATTTCCATATTAATTATGTCAGGTTGAAGAAGTGTTGGACAAAAAATTATAAAAGAAAAATCGCACCAGGGACAATTTCGTCATTTGTCGCGAAGGTGTCGGAATGATCCGAAATTTGTTAGGTTGGTTCGAAACGGCCCGAGAAATTGGACTCGAAGCACAGACCCGGGATCACGGGATTTAAGACAAATTCCTACGTTTAGGCCTCTGAATAATTAATTTCCATATTAATTATGTTAGGTTGAAGAAGTGTTGGACAAAAAATTAAAAAAGAAAAACCGCACCAGGGACAATTTCGTCATTTGTCGCGACGGTGTCGAAATGATCGGAAATTTGGTAGGTTGGTTCGAAACAGCCCGAGAAATTGGACTCGAGGCACAGACCCGGGATCACGGGATTTTAGCCAAATTCCTTCATTTAGGCCTCCGAATAATTAAATTTCGTATTAATTATGTCAGGTTGAAGAAGGTTGGGCAGAAAATTAACAAAGACATTCCGCACCAGGGAAAATTTCGTCATTTATCACGACGGCGTCGGAATGGGCCGAAATTTGGCAGGTTGATTGGAAACGGCCCAAGAAATTGGAGTCGGGGCACAGACCCGGGATTCCGGGATTTTAGCCAAATTCCTTCGCTTAGGCCTCCAAATAACTAATTTCCGTATTAATTATGTCAGGTTGAAGATGTGTTGGACAGAAAATTAACAAAAAAAAGCCGCACCAGAGGCAATTTCGTCATTTGTTGCGACAGTGTCGGAATGGGCCGAAATATAGAAGGTTGATTGGAAATGGCCCTAGAAATTGGAGTCGGGGCACAGACCCGGTATCCCGAGATTTTAGCCAAATTCCTTCGTTTAGGCCTCCGAATAATTAATTTTCGTATTAATTATGTCAGGTTGAAGATGTGTTGGACAGAAAATTAACAAAGAAAAGTCGCACCACGAGCAATTTCGTCATTTCTCGCGATGATGTCGGAATGGGCCGAAATTTAGCGGGTTGATTGGAAATGGCCCGAGAAATTGAAGTCGGGGCACAGACCCGGGATCATTGTATTTTAGCCAAATTCCTTCGTTTAGGCCTCCAAATAATTAATTTTCGTATTAATTATGTCAGGTTGAAGATGTGTTGGATAGAAAATTAACAAAGAAAAGCCGCACCAGAGGCAATTTTGTCTTTTTTCGCAACGGTTTCGGAATGGGCCGAAATTTGGCAGGTTGATTGGAAACGGCCCCAGAAATTGGACTCGGGGCGCAGACCCGGGATCACGGGATTTTCGAAAAATTCCTTCGTTTCGACCTCCGAATGATTAATTTCCGTATTAATCATGTCAGGTAGAAGATGTGTTGGACAGAAAATTAACAAAGAAAAGCCGCACCAGGAGTAATTTTGTCATTTGTCGCGATGATGTCGGAATGGGCCGAAATTTGGCAGGTTGATTGGAAATGGCCCAAGAAATTGGAGTGGGGGCACAGACTCGAGATCATTGGATTTTAATTTTCATATTAAATATGTCAAGTTGAAGAAGTGTTGGACAGAAAATTAACAAAGAAAAGCCGCACCGGGGGCAATTTCGTCATTTGTCGCGACGGTGTCGAAATGGGTAGAAATTTGGCAAGTTGATTGGAAACAGCCCGAGAAATTGGACTCGAGGCACAAACCCGGGATCATGGGATTTTAGCCAAATTCCATCGTTTAGGCCTCCGAATAATTAATTTTCACATTAATTATGTCAGGTTGTAGTGTCGGACAGAAAATTAAAAAAGAAAAATCGCATCTGGGGCAATTTCGTCATTTGTCGCGACGGTGTTGGAATAGGCCAAAATTTAGCAGGTTGATTGGAAACGGCCCGAGAAATTGGACTCAGAGCGCAGACCCGAGATCACGGGATTTTAGCCAAATTCCTTCGTTTAGGCCTCCGACTAATTAATTTCCATATTAATTATGTCAGGTTGAAGAAGTGTTGGACAGAAAATTAAATAAATAAAAATCGCACCAAAGGCAATTTCGTCATTTGTCACGATGGTGTCGGAATGTGCCGAAATTTGACAGGTTGATTAGAAATGGCCCCAAAAATTAGAGACGAGGCACAGACCCGGGATCCCGGGATTTTAGCTAAATTCCTTCATTTAGGCCTTCGAATAATTAATTTTTGTATTAATTATGTTAGGTTGAAGAAGTGTTGGACAAAAAATTAAAAAAGAAAAACCGCACCGGGGGCAATTTCGTCATTTGTTGCTACGGTATTGGAATGGGCCGAAATTTGGCACGTTGGTTCGAAACGGCCCGAGAAATTGGATTTGGGCCACAGACCCAGGATCACGGGATTTTAGCCAATTTCCTTCGTTCAGGCCTCTGAATAATTTAGTTCCTTATTAATTATGTCAGGTTGAAGATGTGTTGGATAGAAAATTAACAAAGAAAAGCCGCACCAGGGGAATTTCGTCTTTTGTTGCAACGGTGTCGGAATGGGCCGAAATTTGGCAGGTTGATTGGAAACGGCCCGAGAAATTGGACTCAGCGCATAGACCGGGATCACGGTATTTTAGCTGAAAGATTTTAGGCAAATTCCTTCATTAGATCTCCGAATAATTAATTTCCGTATTAATTATGTCAGGTTAAAGAAATGTTGGATAGAAAATTAACAAAGAGAAACCGTACCAGGGGAAATTTCGCCATTTGTTGCGACGGTGTCGTAATGGGCCGAAGTTTGGCAGGTTGATTGGAAACGGCCCGAGAATTTGGACTCTGGGCACAGTCTCGGGATCACGGGATTTTTGCCAAATTCCTTCGTTTAGGCCTCCGAATAATTAATTTCCGTATTAATTATGTCATGTTGAAAATATGTTGGATAGAAAATTGACAATGCAAAATTGCGCCGGGGTCAATTTTGTCATTTGTCGCGAAGATGTCAGAATGGGCCGAAATTTGGCAGGTTGATTGGAAACAGCCCCAAAAATTGGACTCGGGGCACATACCCGGGATAACGGGACTTTAGCCAAATTCCTTTGTTTAGGCCTCCAAATAATTAATTTGCGTATTAATTATGTCAGGTTGAAGAATTGTTGGACAGAAAATTCACAAAGAAAAACCGTACCTGGGGAAATTTCGTCATTTGTCGCGACGATGTCGTAATGGGTCGAAATTTGGCAGTTTTATTGGCAACGGCCCCAGAAATATGACTCGGGACACAGACTTGGGATCACGGGATTTTTGCCAAATTCCTTCGTTTAGGCTTTCGAATAATTAAATTCCGTATTAATTATGTCAGGCTGAAGAAGTGTTGGACAGAAAATTAACAAAGAAAAACCGTACTAGGGGCAATTTGTCAATTTTCGCGATGGTGTCGGAATGGACAGTAATTTGGCAGGTTGATTGGAAACAGCCCGAGAAATTGCAGTCGGGGCACATACCTGGGATCATGGGAATTTAGGTAAATTCCTTCATTTTGGCCTCCAAATAATTGCTTTTTGTATCAATTACGTTAGGTTGAAGATGTGTTGGATAGAGAATTAACAACCCAAAACCGAACTAGAGGCAATTTCGTCATTTGTCGCGAGGGTGTCAGGATGGGCCGAATTTGGCAGGTTGATTGGAAACGACCCCAGAAATTGTACTCGGGGTACAGACCTGGGATAAAGGGATTTTAGGCAAATTCCTTTGTTTAGGCCTCCGAATAATTAATTTCCGTATTAATTATGTAAGGTTGAAGAAGTGTTGGACAGAAAATTAACAAATAAAAATCGCACCAGAGGCAATAGTCGTTTGTCGGTATGGTGTCGGAATGGGCCGAAATTTGACAGGTTGATTGGAAACGGTTCGAGAAATTAAACTCGGGGCACAGGCCCGGGATCTCGGGATTTTAGCCAAATTCCTTCGTTTAGGCCTCCGAATAATTAATTTCCATATTAATTATGTCAGGTTGAAGAAGTGTTGGACAAAAAATTATAAAAGAAAAATCGCACCAGGGACAATTTCGTCATTTGTCGCGAAGGTGTCGGAATGATCCGAAATTTGTTAGGTTGGTTCGAAACGGCCCGAGAAATTGGACTCGAAGCACAGACCCGGGATCACGGGATTTAAGACAAATTCCTACGTTTAGGCCTCTGAATAATTAATTTCCATATTAATTATGTTAG
>NW_019241826.1:0-1680 GCF_002742605.1 Olea europaea var. sylvestris | reverse complement strand
GGTAACAAGCCTTTAGAATGCAAATAGATATTCAAAAAGAAATTGAAACTTGACGAATTCATTGATAAATATAAGGCTAGATTGATTGCTAAATGATACAGGCAAAAAGAAGGACTTAACTTCTTTGATACCTACTCACCCATAACTAGAATCACGTCGATAAGATTGTTAATTGCAATTGTGGCAATACACAATCTCGAGATTCATCAAATGGATATAAAAACGGTATTCTTAAATGGTGAGTTAGAAGAAAATGTTTACATGGAGCAACCTGAAGGGTTCGTTTCTCTTAACCAAAAACATAAAGTGTGTAAGCTCCTAAACAGTAGCACCAAAAGTTTGACAAAACGATGTTGTCAAATTGATTCAAAATCAACAAATGTGTATATATTAAACATACATCGAATGCCTATATAATTATATGTCTATATGTGGACGGCATGTTGATAATGATCAATTGTCACGAAATATTGCTTAATACCAAGAAGATGTTAAAAAAGCATTTTGATATAAAAGATACGTGTATGGCAGATATAATCCTAGGGATTAAAATTTCTAGAACGCAGGATGAAATTGTATTTTTCCAATCTCACTACATAAAAAATGTACTTAAGAGATTTGAAATGTTTGAGGAAAGTCCTGCGAGAACTCTTCTTGACCCCAGTCTGCACTTAGTTAAGAATACGGGAGAAAGTGTATCACAACTAAGGTATTCACAAATTATTGACAATTTTATGTATATTACAAACTGCACTCGACCAGATATTGCTTTTGCGGTGGATAAATTTAGTAGATTTACAATTAATCCAAGCCATGACATTGGAAGGCTTTGACGAGGGTTCTAAGCCTATGGATTACATTTCACAAAATATCTTACGGTACTAGAAGGATATTGTGATGCGAATTGAATATCCGATATGAAGGATTCCAAGTCTACTAGTGGTTACGTATTCACTATTGGTGGAGCTGCTATATCATGAAAATTAACAAGGGAAACGTCATAACTCGATCAACGATGAAATCTGAGTTTATTGCTTAGGACAAAGTCGGAGAAGAAGCAGAATGGTTTCAAAATTTCTTAGAAGATATTCCATGTTGGCCCAAGCTGGTACCTGTGATAAGTATCCATTGTGATAGTCAATCGACAATTGGAAGGGCTCGAAGCAGTATGTATAATGGTAAGTCTAGACATATTCATCGTAGACACAATACTATTGAGCAACTGATTTCAAATGACGTTATCTTCATAGACTATGTGAAATCAAATGAAAATATTGCGGATCCACTTACGAAAAGTTTGTCTAGAGATCAAGTATGTTGTCTATCAAGAGGAATGTGATTAAAGCCTACCACGTAAGATTTTTGCAATGGCAACCCTACCTTGTGAATTGAAGATCCCAAGACCTTGGTTTAAAGTGACAACTAAGTTTTGAAAATTTCATGAAACGCTTAGGAAATTAAAATTTCTAACTCATTCCTATAATACTAAAGTGCTTTCAACAAGTGGATAGAGGTTAAGATTATCTTTTAATGATTCCTATATCTTAATTAAGTCAAGCGGAATGGGGCATAATACTTTTAATAGGAGTTCACCTATGTAAGTGTAAAGTGTGGCCACTTCAATGAGAATTTTTTAAGGCTTGAATTCTCTAAACACTTACGAAACCAAGAAGGGTTCAG
>NW_019241825.1:0-1680 GCF_002742605.1 Olea europaea var. sylvestris | reverse complement strand
ACCACTTTTTTGGGAAGGAACGTAAAAAATATGCGACCGACAGTGGAAGAAGATCGTCAGGGAATCGTTGGAGAACGACAGTGATGAACGTTCGAATATGGGTTGGATGAACACCAATTTAATCGTAAAAATAGGATACGTGAGGGACGTGGATTTTATGGAAAGGACGTGCAGGGAGTTTTTAAAGAAAATAGAGTTTCTAAAATTTGAATTACGCGACTTTAGGGAGAGACATTTATTAAATAATTTTAAATTAATTAAGAAATGAAAAAAATAAAATATGATTAGTGAAATATTAAACTTCCATTCTTATTTGAGAACTATGAATAGATAAACTATGGTTTTGTGTAATTACCACATAATATATTGCGACAAGAAGCCAGTTGATGGACCGACCATGTAACCATGTTCAATAAAACACAGAAATCGTATGTTATAAGGTTTTACATACGAGGTGTGAGAAGAACAATAACTCTAAGAGTATTTTGTCGAAAATAAGTAGGTAGAGAATTATAATTGGTCAAAATTGAGCAGAATGGAGAAAGAATTGTTTGTCGTCTTCAACTTTATACACGCGTTCCACTATAGTTGCAAGTCACTGGGGGAAGGGAACAAACTGTCCTATTATTAGCAAAGCGATATGACGTGGCTTTGTGTTTTTGATAAAAATAGAAATTAAAAACTACTGAACGCCGTTGTCGGGGATCGAACCCGGGTCACCCACGTGACAGGCAGGTATACTCACCACTATACTACAACGACTTGATGACAACTGGTTGAAATATGTTACCTTTATATAAACTATACTCTTATATCCAGTTTAGTTACTATTTGAGAGATATGAATAGTATGTATAAATCTAACCTCTATTTATAACATAATAAACTATAAGCTATGATTCACTCAAGCCATTTGGAGTAGGATGAGATGAGTAAAATGATTAAGTATCGTGAATACAAGGAAATGTATATCAAGTCGAGAAATTCAGGTAACTAGTTCCCTACATGCAAATCTAGTTCCACCATCTCTAGGATCAAATATCATGAACACAACGTGCGATATATCAGGTGGAGAAACTCGGTCAACCACTTCACTACTTGCAAATTTAGTTCCACCATACCTAGGATCAAATATCAGAATAGGGGCATTATATCAAGTCGAGAAACTTGGACAGCCACTTCCCTACATGCCAATTAATTCCACCATCCCTACATAGGAAGTATCAACCAATGATGCTATATATTTCAATTATATCATGGCAAGAGAGATAGAGGAAAAAGGAGTTTGCATGTTTTGCTAAGCATAAAAAGTTTACTTCTAAGCAAAAAAGATTTAAAATAAATAATAGAAAGAAATAGTTTCTTTCAAAAATAACTTTACTTTTTTTTATAAAACTTAGCTAATCATGCTCATAATGATGGAGCATCTTGAAAGTATAAGCAGAATATGTCCATAATCAAACATCATCACAATCTTTCTTAGCTAATGTTAACAGTTCATACTGGACGCCCTGTTGGAAAAAAAAACTGAGTTATGGGTCGACTTTGGCACGAGTTTTGAGTGGGACCCAATTGTTCAATTTGGAAGATGAAAGTTAATTTGTGTTCTCCTCCATGAGTACATCAAAATCATATACTTACTTGCCAAAGATGATGCTCGGGTGAATGAGAAATTGAGGCT
>NW_019241824.1:0-1680 GCF_002742605.1 Olea europaea var. sylvestris | reverse complement strand
GCTACATTTCCAAAAAGTACTTACGGGCCCAAAACGGACACTGTGTGCAAAAGTTACGCTCAATTCTTCGTACGCCGACAATCGAAACGTTCCAAATATGCCAGTGCTCACACTTTGGAAAAATGGCCAAAATCCCTCATACGTAACGACAAAGTGGTGAGTTCCATCCAAAACGGTCGCCACATTCCCAAAACGCACTTATGATCCCAAAACGGACTCCAGGTGGAGAAGTTGTGCTCAATTCTTCGTACGTCGAAAATCCAGGCGTTCCAAATATGCAAGTGCTCATTCTTTCGAAAAATGGATGAAATCCCACGTACGTCACGACGAAGTTGTTAGTTCAACCAAAACAGTCGTTGCATCTCCAAAAATTACTTATGGTCCCAAAATGGACACTGTGTGCAAAAGTTACGCTCAATTCTTCGTACGCCAACAATCCAAGCGTTCCAAATATGCAAGTGCTCATTCTTTTGAAAAATGGCCGAAATCCCTCTTACGTCACGATGAAGTTGTGAGTTAAATCCAAAACGGTCGCTACATTTCCAAAAAGGACTTACAGGCCCAAAACGGACACCGGGTGCAAAAGTTATGCTCAATTCTTTGTACGTCGACAATCTAAGCGTTCCAAATATGCAAGTGCTCACACTTTCAAAAAATGATCGAAATCCCGCAGACATCACGACAAAGTAGTGAGTTCAATCAAAAACGGTCGCTACATTTCCAAAAAGTACTTACGGGCCCAAAACGGACACCGGGTGCAAAAGTTACGCTCAATTCTTCATACGCCGACAATCCAGGCCTTCCAAATATGCAAGTGCTCATTCCTTCGAAAAATGGCCGAAATCCCTCATACGTCACGACGAAGTGGTGAGTTCCATCCAAAACGGTCGCTACATTTCCAAAAAGTACTTATGGTCCCAAAATGGACACTGGGTGGAGAAGTTGCGCTCAATTCTTCGTACGTCGACAATCCAGGCGTTCGAAATATGCAAGTGCTCATTCTTTCGGAAAATGGCCGAAATCCCACGTACGTCACGACGAAGTTGTGAGTTCAATCCAAAACAGTCGCTACATTTCCAAAAAGTACTTATGGTCCCAAAATGGACACTGTGTGCAAAAGTTACGCTCAATTCTTCGTACGCCAACAATCCAAGCATTCCAAATATGCAAGTGCTCATTCTTTTGAAAAATGTCCGTAATCCCTCTTACGTCACGATGAAGTTGTGTGTTAAATCCAAAACGGTCGCTACATTTCCTAAAAGGACTTACTGGCCCAAAACGGACACTGGGGGCAAAAGTTACGCTCAATTCTTTGTACGTCGACAATCCAAGCGTTCCAAATATGTAAGTGCTCACACTGTTCAAAAATGACCGAAGTCCCTCGGACGTCACGACAAAGTGGTGAGTTCAATCAAAAATGGTCGCTACATTTCCAAAAAGTACGTACGGGCCCAAAACGGACACCGGGTGCAAAAGTTACGCTCAATTCTTCATACGACGACAATCCAGGCGTTCCAAATATGCAAGTGCTCATTCCTTCGAAAAATTGCCGAAATCCCTCGTACGTCACGACGAAGTTGTGAGTTCAATCCGAAATGGTTGATACATTTCGAAAAAGTACTTATGGTCCCAAAACGGACACCGGGTGCAAAAGTTGTGCTCAATTCTTCGTACGTCGAC
>NW_019241823.1:0-1680 GCF_002742605.1 Olea europaea var. sylvestris | reverse complement strand
AGTGATCCTATAAAAATATTTTGCAAAGTTCAGTGATGATTTAAGTAATTTTTAAAATTCATTGACTTGGTGAAAACTTTTTGAAAAATTCAGTGAACATTTGGATTATTAACTCCATTTTGGGTAGAAAATTTTCAATGGAAAATAGAGTAATCAAACAAGGCCTAAGCAAATTTTCATTCAAAGTTGAGAAAACGAAACCCTCAATCATAATCTGCCGTATCATCCTAATTTTCTTCCCTTTTTTCCCCTGTTTGAGAGCCTTTTTCTTCTTTTTTAGCTATGCTACAAGTGCAGAAAGTGATTGACAGAAATTTTACAGAGCAACATTTAGACAAAAATTCAGAGCCTGTTTGAGAGTAATTTTGAGAATTAATTTTTTGACCGCTAGAAAAAAAGTGACGTCCACATATGAGAGAAAAGGTCAAATATGACGACTGAAATAGTGAAATGACGATAAAAAAAATCAATTTTTTGGTTGATAAAATCGCTCCCCAACAGCCCTCATTAATTTTGGAATGAATAGGAGTAGAAAAAGCATAATACAGGTGCTGCCAAAGACAAAACATTACAATAAAAATGTTTTTGTGTCAGATCTTCGTGTCTTTGTCACCAATGTTTGATATTTGATGAAGATCGTGTACATTGTTAGATTACAGTAATCAGAATTTTGTTTGGCTCGATTCAAAAAATTTGCATGCGACATATACGATGAAATTAAAATTATGTGAAATTTTTTGAGGTCTAGTGCATGGTTGCAGCAAGGGGATCAGGGCTGATAGGTCAGTATATGATGTATTTTAGGTTTCGTCACACTACTCGAAAATAGCTGTCCAAAATGTTCGTCTCTTGTACTCATCTTCAATAGAGTAGATTTTCTCCTCCCGTGCCAATAATTTTTTCCCGTGTAGGATTTTTACATAAATTTGTGTATTCTTGTTCTTAATTTTTCTATTTTCTATTTTCGCCTTTTAGATTCCAAACATATTCAAGACAGTTTTTTTCATCTCAGAAATAATTTTTAACTTTTCAAAAATTTTGTCCAACAAACTCTAAGCATTATTTTACTAAACAAAGTGATTAAATATATCAATTAATTAATGAATAAATTCTAAAAATTAAAGAATAACGCCACCAAACCAAGCTTCCAAATTAAAGAATAACGCCACCTATCTGGATAATTTTATTATTATTATTTTTTCAAACTATCCAATAATATTGTGCTACATGCCCTCCTATTTTTAATCCCTATTACTGAGTCGATTTGTGCAGCATGACTTTTATTTAAACTATCCATAACGTAAGAAAATGGTGATAGGGATGGATTAATTAATTACTCCATCCGCTTCATTTATATAGATTTACTTTCCTTATTTTCTTATACTAATTATATAATCATGTTTCTTTATTGAACTTGTTTTATTTTGTTCATCTACTAATACACCCTTATTTAATTTATTTAGTTATAATTAATTTTTTCACTTAGAACTTGTTTGAGCCACATTATTTTCAAAAAATATATTTTTTAACAATAATTTGACATCATTTCAATCACATTTTTCAATAAAATAATATTACACGTAAATCTAATTTTTTTATTTATTTTTAACCACATATTTCTCATTGATTTAATAAGGCTCAAATAAGTCTTAAAAATTGTACAAGTTTGAATAAGGAAAA
>NW_019241822.1:0-1680 GCF_002742605.1 Olea europaea var. sylvestris | reverse complement strand
GTTCATAATATGATTAGGTTTTACAATTTCCAAAAATGACAAGTCTGGTCATTCGTTAAGCTATCTATATTAATAAATTAATTTCTACCACATATGATATATGTACCACATTCCTCTTACTTTAACCTAATTTCAATACACAACCTTTAACTCAAAATCAACTTTAGGAAGTGAATTAAGTTTTTCTTCCATTAGGCAATTGCATGCCCTCTTGAAGATATCAACCAAAAAATGTTTCAAATAATTATCACTCAAATTATTCTCATAATTAGTTTCTACTTCTTTCTTTGAATAAGTTTCTCAGTCTAAATGCAATGATGACTCATAATTTGTTGCAGCATCACTAGCAGCCAAATTCATTAATCAGGAAAAGCTTTAATAATATTTCTGGCTGTACAAAGTTTCAAACATATCTAAGGTTACAGAGAAAAGGGATAATTCAGGAACCAAGATTTTCTTGCCTTTTTGTGCAAAAAGTGAGTAAGTTTCCTCAGAAGACACGAACAAACAAAAGATCTCAGCTAAATTTAGCTGAGATTTAGTGAATGACTGGTGGCCAATAAAATGGTACCGTTTCATTCTATTTGTAGTTGCAATTTATTAAGGTTATATAAACAGCCGGAATTGCAGGATTACTTACCCAAGTGTAAGAGTGGAGTGGGGAGATAGTGGGTGGTGGGATAGGGAGTTTGTCGGTGTAGCATAGCTTCCATTGGAATACTACCCCTATAAAATAGAAAAATCAGTTAGCGTTGGTGGAAATGAAGTTGAAGAAAAGGCATAACTTTAAAATAGATTCTTGTTGAATTTCTTTGTTTATTCTTTATTTTATTTTTATAGTATTATAAAAATATTTATTCAAGGGAAATTTAATTTTCAATTTGTTTACCATGTTCTAAAAGGGTAATTGGCACAAAACGTCCCTACCTAATGAGTCAATTTAAAATGAGCCATTCATCTTTTCCATTGAGCCAAAAAGAGCCATCCACCATTTTGGCTCATTATAAATTGACTACCCATTTAATATGTCTTTCTAAATTTTTCCAGTGACACAAGATGACAGCAACAGTAGTTGTGGAATTGTGAAATATAATGTGTTCACGATATTTTTTCTTTATTTAACTTAATCATTTAAAGTATTTTCAGATTCATGTTGCTGCTAATGTTACTTATGGACTAAGTTGATGGCGGAAAAAAGGGGTGAAGTGGGTGAGGACAATTTTACCCTTGTTTATGGAAAGAAAAAGGTATTTTTGTATTTAATTAACGGAAAAACTGACGGAATATGGACGGAAGGACGTCCAGCGCAAAGAAATGTTGAAATGAGGGCAAAAATGTCAAAAAAATGAAAGGTAGGGACGTTTTCCACAATACACTTGAAAGGTGGGGACGTTTTGTGCCAATTACCCTTTAATTAACGGAAAAACTGACGGAATATGGACGAAAGGACGTCCAGCGCAAAGAAAGGTTGAAATGAGGGCAAAAATGCCAAAAAATGAAAGGTAGGGACATTTTCCACAATAGACTTGAAAGGTAGGGACGTTTTGTGCCAATTACCCAGTTCTAAAAATTTACATTTTGCATACTGAATTGTAATTTTTTTTTAAAATCATATTTTGCATGAACAAATAGGAACTGTCTTCGTAAATAGCTAACCGACCAAGTTAGAGCTTAAAGAAA
>NW_019241821.1:0-1680 GCF_002742605.1 Olea europaea var. sylvestris | reverse complement strand
AATTAATTATTCGGAGGCCCAAATGAAGGAATTTGGCTAAAATCCCGTGATCCCAGGTCTGTGCCCCGAGTCCAATTTCGCGGACCGTTTCCAATCAACCAGCCAAATTTCGGCCCATTCTAATACTGTCGTCACAAATGACAAAATTCCCATGGTCAAATTTTTCTTTGTTAATTATCTGTCCAGCACTTCTTCAACCTGACCTAATTAATATGGAAATTAATTATTCGAAGGCCCAAATGAAGGAATTTGGCTAAAATCCCGTGATCCTGGGTCTGTGCCCTAGTCCAATTTCATGGGCCGTTTCCAATCAACCTGCCAAATTTCGGCCCATTCAGACACCATCGCGACAAATGACAAAATTGCCCCTAGTGCGATTTTTTTTTAATTTTCTGTCCATCACTTCTTCAACCTGATGCAATTAATAAGGAAATTAATTATTCGGAGGCCCAAACGAAGGAATTTGGCTAAAATCCCGTGATCCTGGGTCTGTGCCCCGAGTCCAATTTCGCAGGCCGTTTCCAATCAACCAGCCAAATTTTGGCCCATTCAGACACCATCACGACAAATGACAAAAATGCCCTTGCGTCGATTTTTCTTTGTTAATTTTCTATCTAGCGCCTCTTCAACCTGACATAATTAATAAGAAAATTAATTATTCGGAGGCCCAAACGAAGGAATTTGGCTAAAATCTCGTGATTTGAGGTCTATACCTCGAGTACGATTTCGCGTGCCGTTTCCAACCAACCCGCCAAATTTCGACCCATTCTGACACCGTCGCGAAAGATGACAGAATTGCTCTAGGTTCGGATTTTCTTTGTTAATTTTCTGTCCAACACTTCTTCAACCTGACATAATTAATACGAAAATTAATTATTCAGAGGCCCAAATGAAGGAATTTGGCTAAAATCCCATGATCCCGAGTATGTGCCGGAGTCCAATTTTGCTGGGTGTTTCCAATCAACCTACAAAATTTCGCCCCATTCCGACACCATTGCACCAAATAACAAAATTGCCCCTGGTGCGATTTATCATTATTAATTTTCTGTCTAGCACTTCTTCAACCTGACATAATTAATAAGGAAATTTATTATTCGACAGCCCAAATGAAGGAATTTGGCTAAAATCTCGTGATCCCGGGTCTGTGCCCTGAGTCCAATTTCGCGGGCTATTTCCAATCAACCTGCCAAATTTCGGCCCATTCAGACATAGTCGCGCCAAATGATGAAATTGCCCCTAGTGCGATTTTTAATTGTTAATTTTCTGTCCTGCACTTCTTCAACCTGACATAATTAATAAGGAAATTAATTATTTGAGGCCCAAACGACAAAATTTGGCTAAAATCCTGTGATCCTGGGTCTTTGCCCGGAGTCCAAATTCGCGAGCCGTTTCCAATCAACCTGCCAAATTTTGGCCCATTCCGACCCGTCGTGGCAAATAACGAAATAGCCCCTAGGACGATTTTGCTTTGTTAATTTTCTGTCCAGCACTTCTTCAACCTGACATAATTAACAAGGAAATTAATTATTCGGAGGCTCAAACGAAGGAATCTGGCTAAAATCTCGTGATCCCGGGTCTGTGCCCCAAGTCCAATTTCGTGGGCCGTTTCCAATCTACCTGCCAAATTTCGGTACATTCCGACATCGTCACGACAAATGACAAAATTGCCTCTGATGCGGT
>NW_019241820.1:0-1680 GCF_002742605.1 Olea europaea var. sylvestris | reverse complement strand
TCCAATTGACACTTGAAAACAATGCAAGTGTCAAACAATGTTTCAAAAATTAGTGTACAAATAGTAAACTTCAATCGGTAAGAACCTTGCTACATGTGCACTATGGTGTACACTTTAGTTTACAATTTTTCACATGACATTACCTTGTTGGACAATTTAATTTTCAAACAGTTGTCCCATCAAATTGACACTTGAAAACAATGTAAGTGTCAAACAATGTGCCAAAAATCAGTGTACAAATAGAAAAGTTCAATCGGTAAGAACCTTGCAACATATACACTATGGTGTACACCTTAGTTTACACTTTGACATGTGACATTACCCTGTTGCACAGTTTAAATTTCAATCGGTAAGAACCTTTCTACATGTACACTATAGTGTACACTTTAGTTTACACTTTTCCCACGTGACATTACCCTGTTGGATAGTTTAAATTTAAAATAGATTTCCCATCCAATTGACACTTGACAACAATGCAAGTGTCAAACAACATATCAAAAATCAGTGTACAAATAGCAATGTTCAATCGGTAAGAACCTTGCTATATGTATACTATGACGTATACACTTTAGTTTTCACTTTGCCACGTGACATTACCCTGTTGGACAAATTAAATTTCAAACAGTTTTTCCATCCAATTGACACTTGACAACAATGCAAGTGTCAAACAACGTGTCAAAAATCAGTGTTCAAATAGCAAAGTTGAATTGGTGAGAACCTTGCTACATGTACAATATGGTGTACACTTTAATTTACACTTTGCCACGTGTCATTGCCCTGTTGGATAGTTTAAATTTCAAACAGTTTTTCCATCCAATTGACACTTGAAAACAATGCATGTGCCAAACAACTTGTCAAAAATCATAGTACAATTAACAAAGTTCAATCGGTAAGAACTTTGCTACATGTACACAATGGTGTCCACTCTAGTTTACACTTTACCACGAAACATAACCCTTTCGGACATTTTAAATTTCAAACAGTTTTCCAATCCAATTGACACTTGACAACAATGCAAATGTAAAGTGTGTCAAAAATTAGTGTACAAGTAGCAAAGTTCAATCGGTAAGAACCTTGGTTATGTACACTATGGTGTACACTTTAGTTTACACTTTGCCACGTGACATTACCCTGTTGGACAATTTAAATTTCAAACAATTTTTCCATCCAATCAACACTTAACAACAATGCAAGTGTCAAACAACGTGTCAAAAATCTGTGTACAAACAGCAATGTACAATTGGTAAAAACCTTGCTACATGTAAACTTTAGTTTACACTTTGCCACGTGACATTACCCTGTTGGACAATTTAAATTTCAAACAATTTTTCCATCCAATCAACACTTAACAACAATGCAAGTGTCAAACAACGTGTCAAAAATCTGTGTACAAACAGCAATGTACAATTGGTAAAAACCTTGCTACATGTAAACTTTAGTTTACACTTTGCCACGTGACACTACCCTGTTGGACAGTTTAAATTGAAACAATTTTCCCATCCAATTAACACTTGACAATAATGCAAGTGTCAAACAGCATGTCGAAAACTAGTGCACAAATAGAAAAGTTCAATTAGTAACGACCTTGCTACATGTACACTATGGTGTACGCTTTAGTTTACACTTTACCACGTGACATTACCCCGTTGGACAGTTTAAATTTTGAATAGTTTTCCCATT